>NC_064600.1:107034-174534 GCF_943734735.2 Anopheles gambiae | reverse complement strand
AACTATCCGGCTGCGCGGTAATGAATTAAGTCTCGAAAGCCTGCGTGTATAGGCCGGCATGTCCGCGTAGGACGTTACGCCAAATAGAGTAAGAAAAATCCTACTGAAATTATGCTCGTTGAAATTAAAAAAATAAAATGATTAAATGTGCTTTATACAATATTTCCTCCGGCTCATGTGTTTTTTATTCATAGAAATAAGCTTTTAAATTAAGATCTACAGAACATCCGACATGAGACCGGTTCCATATGGCGCTATAATTTCTTCATTTATAGCTTCCGCTGATCTACAGCAACCACTTGACGATGTAATAGTTTCGCTTCCCAACCCGCAGCAGCGATATCCGATTGGACAGGATGTGCACTGAGGGTGACAGCACCTCGGCCGGATTTTTGGCCTTCTTCAGATTGATGCTGAACCCACCGGCACCGATAATCCGTTCCGCATCTGCACGGCTGGGAAAGCAGCGGGCCCGCAACGCCACATCCAGCACCGTCATGCCCGGCTCGGGCAGTATCTCGCACAGTGGCGCCCCGCCAAAGCTTTGCGCCACGTCCCGCACCTCCAGCTGCTCGAGCGTGGAAAGGTCGCCGTTGTACAGTGCCCGACTGATGGCCATCGCCTTGTACAGGCCCGCTTCCCCGTGCACCAGCTTCGTCAGCTCGCCGGCCAGCAGCTTCTGAGCTTCCCACAGCTCCGGCGTCCGCCGGTGCCTCGCCATCGCCTGCTCGATCGTCTGCACCGGCAGAAAGGTGAGCAGTCGCAACAGCTTCTCCACCTCCGAGTCGGGCGTACGGACGAAGAACTGGTACATCGCATACGGCGAGGTGCGGTCGTCCGACAGCCACACCGCATTGCCCGCCGACTTGCCGAACTTGTCGCCCTCCTCGTTGGTGACGAGGGGCAGTGTCAGCCCGAACACTTCCTTCCCGTCTGTGCGGCTGATCAGCTCCTGGCCGGACATGATGTTGCCCATCTGGTCCGAGCCGCCGAGCTGAAACCGGCAATTGTGCTGGCGCAACAGATGCAACCAATCGTACGCCTGGAACAGCTGGTAGGAAAACTCGGTAAAGCTCATGCCGGACTCGCTCGTCAGACGGGTCTGGACGGAGGAGCGCGAAAGCATCGCTCCCATCCGAAAGTGGCGGCCGACGTTCGCCATGAAATCGACGAAGCTGTATTGCCGGTACCAGTCCGCATTGTTCACCACCAGCACCGGTTTCAGCGAACTAGGTCGGTCCCAGAAGAAGCGCTCGTGGTTCGCGAAAATCGTCTCTATTTGCCGCCTGATGCAGGTCACGTTGTGCTCTACCGCTTCCGTTTCGAGCTGTTGTCGCTCGGTTTTGCGGCCGGAAGGGTCTCCGATCAGCCCGGTAGCACCGCCAACCAGTGCGATCGGTTGGTGGCCAGCACGCTGCGTGTGCAACAGCCCGATCAGCACCAGAAGATTGCCCACGTGCAGACTGTTGGCGGTTGGATCGAACCCGGCATACACTGTCTGGCAGGTGGAGCCTAACATCGAGCTGGCTTTATCACTAAAATGTGTAACCAAACAAAATATATGTAGATCAAAACACAATCGATAAAGGGATTGCAGCTGGCTTCTTACGCACATCGTTTCCGCTGGGAAAACGTCCTGTATGAAACCGCGGTCTCTCAGCTTTAAAATGTTTCGCTCTGTGTACCATCGTGCAGGCTGTCGCAGCAATGTTTTGAGTCTTGCCTTGAGCTGAAATGTTCGTGTGCTAGCCAACATCAAAGGGTTTTTTTTATCGAACTCACAGGAAAATTAGTGGAGAGAAAATGCCGCTTTGATGTAACCGGCTGGCGGTTGTTTATTTACCTCCGACTGACAGCTGCGTGAGTGCGTGCACGAAGAAGCTTTTATGGCGAAAGCTTTATAGCTGTTGGGCCTTCGATTGCTTTAAACTATACAGGCGATCCCCGACATACTCGGTACCTCTTAAACGCGGATTCGGAGATACGCGGTCTTCTAAATTTTACAGTTCTCTGAATAAATTGTACTGATTTTACACATCAATTGTCAAATGCCATCTAATTTCCGTATTGATCGAATGTTAAAAAGCCATTTCAAAAGGTTTGAAACTGTTAAATTCAGTCAGAATCATATTAATTAGAATCATAATTAATTTGGTGGCAAAAACCACCCTCTACGTACAAAATTACACGAACGTTTGTGATATTTTGGTTGGAAATTACAAGATTTGACATACGCGGAAATTCGAGATACGCAGTATTTTGCGTCCGTTTTTGGTCCCAATTAACCGTGTATCTCGGGGACCGCCTGTATTTGACTTGCGTTGGATTGAGTTCACACGGACTGGGTGTAACCAAAGTGGGTTTATTATACAGGTGGGCTTATTCCGAACAATTTGACAGCCGTGCTGTAGAAAAAAAAAACGAAATGACAGGAGGGGATTTGATCATTTGTTGATGTAGGCGTGTGAATTCCAATGGCTGTTTTGGTTGATGTGTCGTAGTATGGGTGAAAAACTACGTATCATACGGACGTCACACGAGGCGTAAACTCAAAAAGTTTACGTTTGATTTGTATGGGAGAGCGTAAACTTCCTGTCAAAAGATTATAGGGTTGTATGGCTGAAATTCAGTTTACGCCAAAGTTTACGCTTCGTGTGACGTCCGTATAAGGGCAGTGCAACGCTGATGGGATGCGATTTTATCGGACAAGATTTATATTTTTTTGAGTTTACGCCTCGTGTGACATCCGTATTACAAAGAAAAGTTAGCATGTGAACTAGTGATGGGCGTTTCGGAGCACACCAACGGTTCCGTAGCGGGCTTCGACTTTTGCCCGGAGCCGGCTCCGCACCAACGGCTCCGGAGCCGGCTCCAGCCCAACGGGTCCGGAGCCGTTAGCGTGATTATTAGGCCGAAAATACACGGATCGGAATTTCGCGGCCGCGGAATTCCGCCTGCTGTCAAACCCATATACAAAGTGTCAACAGCAACTTTCCCCAACTGTCATATCCATACATTTTTCAGCAAGCGGAATTCCGCGGCCGCGAAATTCCGGTCCGTGTATTTTCGGCCTTACGTGGTATTATCCTAAACGATTTGACAGCCATGTGCAAGGACTGTGTAGGAACGAGGTCAAGGTGGAATGTATAATGAGGTGCAGTTATAGCGCTTTTGGCGATCCCCCCTCTGGGCTCCGATTTTGACAGATGGTTTTCCGCTTATATATGTATTGATGGATTTTTTACGTTTTGCATGGTCAACATTTGGTGGAGATCAATTTGGGTGAATATTTTAGTTTATTAGAACACAGCCCGTGATTTCAAATGGAAATTTTCCTTCTAGAACTTGAAGCGTTCGCCAAACGCGGAAAACTAACTGTCAGTTTTCTTCGTCGATTCTTCTTCCACTTAGCTGTCAAAACGGGCTTATAACTTGACCTGATATCTTTACGGTCCTTGAACGAGGTCAAATATTAGCAAAAATCGGTTTGGCCATCTTGGATGCCATTTGACAGCACAGTGCCCTTGAAAAATCATCAAATCTAATACTACTAGAAGCATACATACTATTCCTGTAAAATTTATAAACTAATTAACAGTTTTCTCGCGATAACCAGCCCGATTCATCATTAAAATCATAATTAAAATTTCAATCGAAAGGGGCTTTCAGATGTCAAACTGCTGTAACGAAGTTTTGGCTACTTGTCAAATCGTCCTACATTTTTTGACCTCGTTCCTACACAGTTCTTAGCCATGTGGTAAAAAAGTGAATACAAAACGACAGGAGTGGATTCGATCATTTGATGATGTATGCGTTTGACTTCCAATGGCTGTTGCTATCGTAGTGTGAGTGAAATGATATAGCGCGTGGCCAAAACGCGAGAAAATGAACTGAACTGAAATTATTCCAACTTTGTCGAAATTGCTTACCAACTGCAAAAAAGAGCTTTTCGCGTGGCCGCACCAAAAATATACACAAGAACGACAAAAAGCTCAAACATCCGAATATTATCGATATTTTGTTTAAGAAGTACTAAATACGTACATATATCAATTAGAAACATGCATTTCAGCGTTATTATCATAGCCATGGGTCAAAACTGCGCCAAATAGCTTTTTTCATATGAATCTTTAGCGTTCAGCGTGATGAGTGAATCAATTCTCGAATCGAATCACCAAATATACGTGAATCTTGAAAGATCCATTAATCTCGAAAGATTTGTGAATTTCCAAAGATTGATGAACCTGCAAAGATGTATGAATCCATTCATGTATTTCTAAAGATTCATGTATTCCTGAAGAGTCGTGTATCGCTATTAATCATGTCTGAAAATTCATGAATATTTCGACATTCATGAATTTCAAGACATTTAATTTGGGGCGGTCCCATGATGCAGTCGTCAACTCCAACAACTTGAAGGCGAGGCTTGAAAACAGGCCTGTCGTAGGTTCAAGCCTCGCATACACCGTCCACCCGTAGTAAGGTCTGTCTTATCCGTCTGTGTGGTATTTACTAATAAGTCTCGAAAGCCTGTTTAGTTCAACATTACCGTATAGGTCGTTACTCCAAGGAGAAGAAGATGCACAGAATATATGAATCTTATGAGATACATTAGTCTTTTCATCCGATATTCCAATTCATTCAACTATTTCAAAAATTCATTCCGTTTCATGAATCTGAATCAGATACACCCAACACTAGAGTGACCGACCCCACCAGTGTTACAAGCGTTATCGCGAGCTTTTGTAACGCAACACGAAATCCCGCAGAAGCAGTCGAACGGATCAACGGATGATCGTGGATGAAATACAGTTCAAAATTGCATCATTTTAGCACGATCGAGAGAGAAAAATCCGGCTGATTGTGTACAGGACGCAAACGAAAACAGCAACAATAAAGGTTAACATATTTTACCACTACGTCGCTGCTGTCGTCCTTCTTTGTCACTCCACGAAAACAAGAAAACGGGCGACTCAGTGCAAGTAAACACGTTGTAATACAAAGCAGTTCATTAATTAAATAAAATAAGAGATAAGATTTGCTGTGATAGTGCTGATTACTGTGATGCCGGATGAGCATAGCACCCACATAGCGGTGGAGGGGCGGTTCCCCTTCTTAAAAAGTGTGTCGCGTGATACACTCCACGCGGGTTCGTCGTCACCGTTGTTTGTTGCCGCGCGGTGGTTGTTTATCGGTAGCGCTCACAAAAGCTTTATCCTTTCAGGGCCACCGGCCGTGACGCCAATCAGCAACAATCGCTTTATGCTGCGTATGTTATACCGCAGGGGAAATAATTATTGTTGTTACTATTATTTAGAGAATTTTCATGCTCTTGTTTTGTACATTCGTCAGCCCGAATGACTAAGCGAGCGCTGGCTGCAAAACTGCTACGGCGCCATTCTGCGCGAAGGCGCATTTTTTGTTTTTATTTCTCTACGCTGCGCATGCGCAACAGCAGGTACCGAGTATGTCACTAAAATGGAAACACCGTCCAACTGTATTACGAATTATGAATTATGCTGTCAATCATTTACGGCTCCGAGGCAATAAATTTGTGCGACACAAGTGCACAGATCCTTATCATCATTTTCCAGGGAAAAGTTACATGATGTACGAATTTCAGTTTCTTAATTTATGTATGTCAATTGAATAAGACCCTTACGGCCATAATGCGTCCTACGTCATAACTACAAAATCTGCTGTATTTACTATCAACATTTATCTTGAAGAAAATACCATTCAAATTCACCTAAACTTATGGGATTATTTCTAATGCGTACCTTGGTCCCAATGCGTGGCCCATCTTTTGGTCTGGCCTAAAGGCGCAAATTATAATCGTGCGTACGCGGGCCACTCCTACAATGGTATGTAATCTACATACGCGGCGGTATGTATTCCGTTTCATTTTTTTTTTTTTTTTTTTTTTTTGAGAAAAGCGAACCCTGAACATTCTGGAATTAAGTGAATTGGCCGTCAGAATGCGCGACGGGGCTGTTTTTCGCTCGCTCAACGGCGATCGACCACAATTACGCTCAATCAAAGTGATCTCCCGCAGCCGGGCCGAGGGAAGCAGCTGCACTTGACTGAGCTGGTGTCGGGGTGCAAATGGAGGTGAGCGGATGCCCTTTTTTGCTCGATAATAGAATCGATTCGCGCGATCGCGAAAACAGAAACGAGGTTAGGTGACTGCTCCCTGCCACTACCTGCGCCAACACGTTGCATTGGTTCTTGGCGCGCTTGATTGGCCGAGCCCTGAGTCGAGCCCTCTGCCAATTGACATCCCTTTGCATGTGTGCATGCGAGTGACGCGCTGTGCGTGAGAGGAACAGCCAGCTAATGATACTACTCTAGAAAGAGCAGCTTGTTTACTCGCAGTTTGTGTGTATGTGTGATTGCGTGTTGACTTGTTCGTTTTGGAGAGTTCGTTTTTTCTGACGAAGAACTCCCTTTCCAAGAACTATAGCAAAGAAGGCATGGAAGCAGGGGCAGCGAAGGGAAGCGTTATTTCGAAGGTCTTCTCCAGCATCTCCAGCAAGAAATGGCAAACCGGTCGGGTCCAAAAGGGGTTACATGCAAGAGGTTGGTGAGGACGTGGAGAACCGCGGGTGTACAACAGCGCACCATGATTGGTGGACGTGTTTTGGGCTCGACCGAAACCGGTTCCTCTATCGGTGTCACCGCGTGTCTGCGTGTTGGCTCGTTTGCGCTGCGTTTACTTTACGTCACACACCAGTCGCAAACTCTCGTTCGCCAAACTCTCCCCCTTTGGAAAAAACCGTTCGCGCCACCCGACACAAACACACACACACACACGCATACACGAACAACTGTCTGCGCCATATCTGTTATCATTTATCCATGTCATCTGCCTGCCTCGTCAGCTCGAGACTCGATAAAACATTTTATCGTACTGCTATATTGATGATTGATTTTTTATGTAAAAACTTAAAAAAACGCATCCAGCCACATGGCTACCGTGCGCCTCCATCGGCAGTGCCATTGGGCCGCGGTGAGCCACGTGATCACCGTTAACTGTCGTTTTGTGCCACGTTGTGTTCTGTTGGAATTAAATGAAGAGGTGAAGGAGGAATGAGGTATGAGGAAAAGTCGAAAAAATAGCACACGCTGGGGCATGTTCAATCGCTTACCTTGAAATGATCCGAACATTGACAAACTATATTGTTTAGGAGAGCTAAAGGCAAACAATGAAATGGCCAAAGAACGCAAGCTAATGGAAGCGCAAACATCAATGAGGCCATGAGGCTCGAATTTGCGCGTTGGTGAAATAGTACCCAACGAAATGGGGAGCTTTGACTATGAGAGCAGTTTGTTAGTTCTCTGATATAAGTAAAGCACGTAGAAGAAAAGTAGAAGTTATCAACAGAATACAGCATAAGAATTAATCAATTCATCACAAAATATACGCCCTCTGTCGGTCTCAACCGAAACCAGTTACGCGTGGTCGTGCAAGAAACAAACGAACGAGCTCAACCGCGCGTACGCAAAAGAAGAAGTCAGCGCAAACTTCGAAGAACGAGGAAGAACGGCTCCAAAGCATCCCCCTTCCCTTCCCTATTATCATGATGATGAGGTGTCTTTTGGAGATACTTTTTTTTGGAAATCGTGTAGTCCTCCTCCTCTTTATCCATCAGTTCCCTCTTGCCTCACATCTCGTCCCGTGCGTGCAACCGTCCAATAAAAAGTAAGACGCAATTTCGACGCACACCCGAAATTATATAAGCTTGCGGAGGAGCGGAGAGACAGAGAGAAGATTTCGAGGGGAGCTTTGAAGGCGAACGACAGGAAAAGAGCGCTAGACAAGATGGAAGTGGTAAGGTGCAGGAAGTCCTGAGGAAGAGGGAGGAATAAAATTCGGGGTTTTTGGTGAGTGGCGAATTTTGCAGACGTCTCCTTCACTCGCCGTCACACACACATACAAATTCGTTTGCCGTTAGCCGGTTTTTGGCGGATCGCAAGTAGATAGTAGCAGTAGCAGCAACAGTGCTGGTTGCTCGATTAAGTTCGTCAACACACACATACACACTCGCAGAGACAGTGTGGAAACAGAGACGGGCCCCTTCACGAACATTTTGGCGGGGCTAAATTTTGACTTGTTTTCTCTTCTTGTTTTTTCTGCGATTACCATGTTTGGTGTTTTTTAACAGCGACCAGCCCACCACCCTTATCGAAATGCAGCTCATGCTCTTCAGGATCCTGCTCTTGGGCAGTGGGTATGTGCGGGAAGGAACACTAAAGCAATCCCCAGCAGCAGCCAGGGTTCGCTATCGAGAGGACTAGCTAATGTGCGGATTGTTGAGTTTTACTACAATTAATCGCTGGACGATGAACAGGTTTCCAGTGTCGATGACCATAGCTTTTTTTGAATAGCCTGGAGGGTCAATTATAGCGCTAGACAACTGTCTGGATGATCTAAAGATATTTCTAAAACAATAACTTCTCGGACACGAGGTAATCTTGAAGCATGGCTGGGACTTTAAAACATTGTAATGTTATCGGAAAGGTACAGAGGAATAGTTTGATCGTGATAAAGCTCTATTTCCTGATAGTTTTGGCGGTTGGCTTTGGCTAATGCTCTTCTTGCTTTCATTTCAAGAACTCAATTTAAAATCCTCGTCGTCTCTAATATGATATTGTCTGGTACCTTTTCATGAAGGTCAAAGTTGGACAAACATTGAATTCTACCAGGAGGAAAAGTATTGTAGGAATGGTGCAATACTAACTACTTCTATTTCTAGCCAACAAGCTGAAATTTCAACCTATCACTGGATCAATATTTATCACCCCGGCTGTATCCATTTGACTACTACGTTCCGCCATATTGGATTTAGCAATTTGTGTACAAGCAAAGATGATGTATAGAATGGGGTTTAGTACTTATAATTAATTTTAAAATATCGATCCGAACAATGTTTTACCTTTCTTGACACAATATTTATGCTTCAGCTTATCAAATCAATCCTTCCATTAGCTCACCTGAACAAGCCTCTCATCAATCGACGTTTATTTACACATTTTTCAGGCTGAAATTCTGAGCCCCTGAAAAATGTCAGCCCTTCAGGCTGAAAATCTGAAAAAATGTAGTCGTCAAACTGGACATCCATCTGGAGATAATAAAGATGTGTCCAAAAACGCCCCCATCCAACATCAGGATTTTTACCAATCGAGATTTGCTTTAAGCAAGGTATTAGCAACCTAATAGCGTTGCATCAATACCTCGGCTCAACTTGCACCACTGGGACCTTGACAAAACACCCAATTTGTGGTGCGGTCCAAGATGTTGCAGTCCAGCACCATCTTGCTGGTGCTCTGTTTTAGCAACACACATCTTGCCGTGGTCGACGTCCCCACTTGGCAATAAGGAAGGAAGTGATACGGACGAGAGATGCCCGCTGATATTAATGTGCGATCGGAGGTGTTGGCCTTTCCCGTCAACCGCAACGCGGCTCCGCGATCTGCTCGGTAACGACTAGCCGTCTCCCTGCGGACGTCAGACGGCAAAGAGAAGTGGCAGGCATCAGTGAATGCACGCGGAACCGAAACGTGTGGTGCAATCTGATCCGAACCGATTCGATTCTCCCTAGCAGGTTTGTTTGTTTGTGCATTTTGCAGCTATACCGGTATTCAAGGCAACAACGAACTAAAGTAACTTAGAGCAGGTGGTAAGAAACAGAAACTCAGGAAACCAGGAAACCAGGATGGCTTACATGTCTGTAGGCGTGTACGGAGGTCACGCTCTCCGATGCGACCTTTCGTGATTCGGTTCGTCCTGGGCAAGCAAATCCAGGATTTGTCAGAAATCGGCAGCAGCTGATGTCGCTTGGCGTAGAATTTGTTTGTTTGTAAATCAATCCACTGTGTATGTGTGCGTCTATGTTTGTTACTGCCTTTTCCAGCCCGGTTGTTTAGCTTCTTCGTCTCTCATGCGGGCACCCCATCGTGCGTCATCTCGGCGCGGAAGGGATGCCGTCAACGTCACCTTGTTTATGCGCTGGTTTCGCTAGTTGTTGCGAAAAGTACGACCACGCGGGAACTAGCGTTCAATGCCATTTGCATTAAGGCGGTTTATTGTGCAACCTACCCAATGCGCACGCCAGATGCGTTTGCGTGAGCCAGGAAATTGGGCTAGAATTGCCCATCTTCTGCCGAAGAAAAAGGGTAAACGTTTGCAAAATTGCATGCAAGGTAACGCAATAATGCGCACCGCTCCAATGGACGCAATTGTCCCTGAATTGCTGAAAGTATCGAGCTGCATCAGAGCACCAACGCGTCTATCACGCACTATCAATCGGCAGCTGGACCTCAATTCTCGCACGAAAGTCCTCAGCGAGGCATACCAAGGAATTGAGATTAGCAGTAGGAACGTGTGTGTAGTGTTCCGGCACAAACATGATGATCATCCCATTATAGTAGTTGAAAGGTTGGAAGTAGCAAGCAGTCCAAGCAACAAAAAAAAACAACTCTGCTAACATTGCTTGATTAATTGCGTCAGTTATTGAAGAGGCGATGCAGCGACGCTCGTGGTCGGTGGCGTTGTCTGCAGTGCAGCGTCATCACGGGTTTACCACGCGGTATGTGCTGCGTAACGCCTGTGGAGCGTTACTGCGCGGTATTTTTCGCCTGCCTGTTTTGATGCAGCCCAAACCATTGTTTACGCTGGGGTGCGCGAGCTCGCGCGTGTACCTGTCAACAGTGTTTTTGCAATCGATTGGGTACAATTGCTGTGCCCCACGCCCGGACTGTTCCGAGACACTGGATAGTGTGTCGCTAGAGGTGCTTGTTAAGATCATTAAGATCTTGCTAAGGTATCTAAGGTATGTCTAAACTTTTGGCAATATCAAAAACCCCACCCCCTCCCAAACAAACCACAAATGTGTAATCTGGATTGTTTTTGATTGTTATTTGCAAAGTATTATCAATCACCACAAGAGACCTCTTCCTACCTCACAAACCATGATGTTGGTATGCTAAATGCAAGCTGTTTGCCCACGCTGTTACGACCGCATAGACACACCCTCGAATTTTCGTACCAATTTGCACCCGATTGTGAAGCGAATTAGGAACTGTCACTTAATGTCAGATCAGCATAAAGGTTTTTCGCTGGCGGGCCGGCGAAACACCCGTGTTGGCGAAACAAATTTGCCAACTCGCTGGCATTCAGGCGTTAAAATAAACATTCGCAGACAAACGGTCCAGTTAGCGATCAATCGTGAAACGGTAGCGTACAATAAAAATAGCCCCAAACAAACCGCATTAAAAGCGCGAAAACAAAACAAAAATGGGCTTAATTTAGGGCACAACTTGAACAGAATTTGCAGGAAATTTGCAGCGAAGGCAACGTGCAACGCTAAACAAACACCTCCGCTCAATCCAACCCCCTCGGCAAAGACACACGGTGCTTAGTAACGGTGAGCCACGTTGGCACCACGTACGTTGCTGCAGTGTGACGGGTCTAATTAGAGAAAGGGCCTGCTCGTTTGCTGGCGATCGCCTCCCACCACCCTTTGCATGGGCGGGTGTGGGGTGTGGGGCATTTGACCACGCGAATCTGAACCAGCGCGATCAACAACTCAATTTATCCCACTTGTCGCCGCAACAATGTAGTGTACCCGGTTGTTTACGGGGTCAGGTTCGTAGTTGTTGTTGTTGTTGTTGTTGTTGTGGTGTGGCGCGATGCTCGGACGTCCTTTACCAAATGTAACGCTGTGGTCTTGTGTCGTCGTGGCAAACGTCACGTCATGCGGTCCCTGATGATGATTAGAGGTTTGCGCCAAGATATTCCTGTCCCATGGGTTGCGCTCCAGATCCGGTTTCCGGTGCGCCTCACATTGTCTTTGTTCACAAAATGGTTAGGGTTCGGTAATCATCTATAATGCGCCAAACGGGAGGTTGCCTTAAGATCTGCCACAGTTATGAGTGTTTTATTTATTAATTTTTTTTTTTGCACAATCATCTTCCGACCGTTCCTATACGCGCGTCAGCAATGTTGAAAGAATGAAATGCCACACACAGGCATGAACGCATGTACGTACGTCACCTTAAAATTTGATTCCACCGCAACGCCAAACTGGCAACAAACAAACAACAACAACAACAGCAACACGAACAATATCTTACAGCACCAATTAGAAGAAGAAAAAAAAGCAAACACACATACACATCAAATCCTACCATGTGCTAGGGCGGTCGTTTCCAGGGACGCGCGGGGTGTGTTATCAGGCGATCCCAAACCCCCAAATTTGCCCCACCGCATGTTTGTGTGTGTTGTATTTGCTTGCGCGGCAGCAGATCGTAGGTTTTTGGAGGGTATCGCTTGCCGTTTCTTCTTGCTGCTGCTGCTGCCTCTGCTGTTGCTAAAAGATTTGCCGAAAACACCAATCGCGCCTCGCCGTGCTCACGCACACGCGCGCGCGCGCTCTCACCGCCTCTACGCAACGTGGACGCACCGCGGGCGGGACGCGCGGTTTCGGCTTCGGCGCGCGCGCTCGTTCGGCGGCGTTCGGGTGCGTCGCAAAATTAACTCCGAATATACGTCCCTCACAAGAACAACCCATCCTGCTTACGCACCCACAAAATGTGGCCATACGAAACACGCACACTGAGGCGCACAGCGCGCTGCCAAAAAGTTGCAAGCTCCAGCAAAATTCGCCACCCGCCCTTATCTGGCTGCCGTGCTTGGCTGACAGTGTGCACTTTTTGTTGTTGAACTTCGCTTTATCGACGTACGAAATATTAATTACAACCCCCTGCTCCCTTCGGTCCTTACCCGCAGTAGCCGAGCCAGCCGCCACCACTATCAGCCGCGACAATCGATCGTTCGATCATGGTGCAGAACACACTTGCTGCCGGCATCTATAAGGGTAGGCCCTTCAGCTCACTCTCACTCGCATCCCCACCCCACTCCCTGCCTCCAAATTAGTTTTATACAGCGCACTTATGCATGCTAGTGGTGGTGGTGATGGTCGTGGTCGTCGTGAAGCTCGCCACGCGATTACCGCTCGCCTGTTGCCGCCACTAACGTACGCGCACACACATACATGGAACAGGGCCGGCGGTGGGGAAGGGCTCGCAGGCCAGACGCGAGAGGAGATCACCCGACGGGACGGCGAGCGGCGGACGGGAGGGTGGGCAAACCCGCGAAGCCGGACACTTTTTATTCCCGCGGCAAGCACGAAGGCCCGCCAGTGTCGAATAGCTTCTTCAGGAGTGAACACAAGCTCAAGCCCGCCTTGGCCTTCTCCTCGCTCGAGATCAGCAAAACGAAGCAAACAACAAACAACAGAACGCGCCAGAACTGCAGCGAGCACGAGTGTCCTAACACGCGAAAAGAAAGATTTCACTTTTTTTTGGTTTTTGCAAGCAATCACTCATCGTTGTGTAAAACAAAACAAAAAAAACAAGACAGAGAGAACGATATTACTAGCAAAAAAGGCAAAGGTACGCAGGATTACGCTGGGCGTCATCATTATCCGATTTGTACCTTTTACCCCGTTCTGAAAGTACTGACATACACATCCTTGTCAAGCTTTAGTTTACTCAGTAGCACATCCATAGTAGCGATACGTTAAGTAGCTTTAGTGTAAGGAACTAGTACAGATACACCGAAACTCAGCATGGAGCTGTGATATTACAGCTGAGCTGCTCGCTTAGTGTGGTGTGTGTTTTTTGTATTGTTTTTTTTTTTCACTCACTTTCCTTTTTCACACGCATTCCGGCCTGCATTTGTTTTGCTAGTGTACAGTACAGCTGTCAAATGCGACATCTTCACAAGTATTGCGATCGCTCCCTTTCTATCAACCGGCTGTTTGTCAGTAATGCTGGATAACCCATCATTGCACAGTGGAAAGGGAAAGTGTATTTCTAGACCATTCCAGTCCAGTGAATAGTTATCTCCTCCTGTCACTGTCGCAGCTAAAAGCCAGTAGGACGCTCCTTAGTAGAGCGAAATTTGTCAGTAAATAGTAATAGTAGTACGTGCTCGATCGGTACTTTCGAATTCGGTGAAACAAAGTGCTTGCTTTTTTCTCTGTGCTACTCCTCCGTTTATATTGTGCATGTGCGATAGTGTGTATGTGTGTTTTTAAATGTGTATCTGTTGTGTGTGTGTTTGTTTATTAAGTGAGTCCTATTTTGAACCATCTCATCATCATCTCAACCCGTTCCAGCTAGGTAACAGCCCGACGCCTACAGTGAAGCATCAATCGCACCCTCATATCCCGCTGAAAGGAAACATCGAAGGCGGTGCGTGCCATCCTAAACGGTAGACAACTCCACCCTCACACCCCAAAACACAGAGCGCATCAAGATGGTCCTGCGAAGCAAGGTGAGCAGTTTAGTAGCAATATAACTTTAGTTCCGCTTCTCCGTGTCATGTAAAGTGTCCACAAGTGTGTGCAGGCGAGAGTGTAATTGCGGTAAGCGGGGTACCGTGTGGCTCACCCAACTCATCTGTTTATACAATCGCAACGCGTTGTTTGCCGCGTGGATATTCTAGAACGATCGTGTGCGTGGCGCGCAACGAGAGAGCCATAAAGTAACAGCGAGTGTCGAAATTTCTGGACGACAATGCTGCGGGTCCCAAAAGTTGTAGCGGCGAAAATGCTGCTTTCGCCTTGCTTTTGGGTGTACAACGTCACACACTCACACACACACACACACATGATGTAGAGTCGCGGTCTCTGCTCTGCTTGCAACATCCCCCGCTCCCGTGGCTGTCCGTTTGGCGGGGGCTCGACCTCCCGTTCGGACAGGTTTTCATTATTTGCGTGTAGGTCGCTTCCGTGTCGAAGGATGGGGGGGGGGGGTGGTAAGCGCAGAACACCCGGCAAGAGGTGTTGCTCTTGATCGACGTCTTGTACGGGAAGGGGAAGGGTAGGTTCATAGAATCCCGCTGCCCTGGAAACCGGATTATTCTCCACACCCATTCGCAGGCGGAAAACAGCTTCTCCCTTTCTGCTGCGACCACCCGGTAGTCCTTCGAACACGTTATGCCTCCCTGCCGAAGGACACGGCCCCATCTCCGAGAACCAGGAAAGGAGCGATCTTGCGTCAGCCGCCGCTACGGCAAACATACCAGGAAGAGTTCATCGCACGTTGAGAAGGCCGCACAGGGGACGGGAAATGGGGGCTGCCGCGGGTGCTGCTGCTTAGAACGGCGCGTGATCAACGTAGGTTTTTGCATAATTGACAGGCCTGTGCCAAGGGCGACAGTGATGGCGATGACGATCTATTGCTTGGGCGTTGGAACCGCTTCGGAGCACATGCTCGAGCTTGTATTGGCTACTATTTGGCGTACTATCTACTACTACTACTATTTGGCGAGAGTTCTTGGGCTCTCGTGCTGCTCCCAGAATGCAGAGCGCCCAGTCATGTAGCATGGTCAACTTCCTCTCCCACGAGCATTGGTGCGACACGAAGGGCCTCGCTTCGCCACGGTCTCTGCTGGGTGTGGTAGACGGCAATTTAATTCGCGACCATTCGCTGCGTTGTGGCCGTTATTGGAAGGATAGGGTGCTTTCGTGATCAAGGTACCATGTCCACGGGCTATTACTGCTTGCTCCACCGAGCTTTTGGCTACAAGTGTGTGAAATTACGCTCGCACTGGAGATGGATGGTAGGCACGAAGACGCCACCGTGTCAACAATCAACCAACGGCAGATCAACGGCAACTCCCCTGGAGGCCTGTCTCTGCAAGCGCGTGCGCACACATGGGCTACGCATCAATCAACCTCGCGCACAAACCAGGCCAGAACGTGCGGCATCCTATTGAGGCCAGCCTGCCGATGCAAATGCCGTTCGAAAGGCCGACTCTTTGTTGAGGGCTCGCCAGATTTCGCCTTTCTTATCTTTCGCCGACCTGCCGCCGACCTTGGGCGAATGGACGCGATGGCTCAGCCCTGCGATGCAAGACATCTTCCCGCACAGGATATGGCTGGCATCTTCCCGCACAGGGCCCCTTTCCACTCCGGTGCGGGTTGCTGTGACGTCACCAAGTCATCAACAGCAGCCCCCCTTCCACATTCTCCTCTGCCGATCCGGGGTAGCGATCCTGCAACCCCCCCCCCCCCCTTCCTCAAAATGGTAATGGTGCGCTCGTTCCCTTATCGCTCCACCTAAATGACGTCGACATATTTCCAGTGTATGTGTGTGTGTGTATGCGTGTTATTTTTGTTGTTGTTTTCTGTTGCTTTATTCCATCAAACGTCCGTTTGCGATTTCATCATGCTCCATTATCACGCCCCGGGATCCCCTTGGCAACCGGATCGGAGAGCGCGCGAACGAATCGCTGCAGTTGACGCGCACGCACACGCCTCCTGCGGAAGACGGCCGAAGATCCTGGCCCGTTTGGCCCGAGGGGCGGGGTGCCAACTACCAACCGTGTGCCCCCGAGATCCGTATCTGCGCTTGAGGCTCTGGCTGGTGCGGCGGTGCGCTAACAACAAACCCCGCAGGGCAAGGAAAAACACAGTCGGGGCCGTGGGTCGCCCGCCAACCCGCCCTTACGAACATGCGGAATGTATGTACAACAAATGATTATAGCGCATCGCGGCAAGGTAAACACGGTTTCGTGCAATCGTGGCAAAATAATAATGCTCGATTGATAAGGCATAATGCCACAGGCCGCCATGCCTCACCTTATCTTCTGCTGATAGGGCCTCCGGTTTTGCAGTACAAATTTTTGTTTTTTTTTTTGTAAAGTTCTTCAACGCTCGGCGGTGCTCTTTCTTTTCTTTTCTAACGTGCCCACGGCAAAATTAATCAAGCGAGCAGGAATGTACGCAGTAACCCACGAGTGTGCCGAAAATGTGGCGCACCCAGGGGCCGCACAAAGAAAAGGAGAGCGACGCTTCATCCGCGTGCGCGTCTTCTGTTTGCGCAAGTGCTGCTCCTGCTGCTGCGGGAGCGGACGCCTCACAAAAGGTGTGGTGGGGAGACGCGAACGAGCTTACTTGCTTACTTGCCGCCGAACCTTCTTGCCCTCGTCATAAATCTCGCGAAACCTACAAAAGAATAAAAAAGAAACACATTTTTGGCTGGATAAGGCTGGCGTGAACGAAACAATCCAGGGATTAGCAGCATTTACAGCAGAAGGCACTGTGTAGCTGTTATTATTATCAAAACGAGCTATTGGGGCGACTGTTGGAGGCGCTTTCTCAAAGCTGCCCAACCTTATCAAGGTATTCAGGAGGGATGGGGAGTGGTGAAATGGGAAAACCATGCAATCAGGTGATGGTGATAGCGTCACCTTTACACACGGTAGGACGAAGATGCCGCAGTCGAAGTCGCGTCAACAAACACGCGCCGATAGCAAAAGAGGAGGAACGAGAGTGAAAAAAGAGGGAAGGGGGTGGGGGGGGGCGGGTTATGGGGGAAATGAGGGGAAACGTGATGTACTGTTTTTCTTTTTCAAACTTTTTGCCACATTTCCCGTTTTTTCTTTCGTCTGTGTTTTAATTATTCTTCAGCCCTTTCCTAACAGCTACTTTTCAATTTCTTTCCCCGCAAACAGAACCTCGTACGCTACGTGTTCCAGAATCAGCACAAGCTGATCCAGCAGCTGCTGGTGCAGGGTGGACCGGTGCGTGCATGCAGCGGGCACGGCGGCACGCAGCAACAAGCCCAGCTGCGGGTGGAGGAGGACGATAACTTCCCCAAGATTGCCGAGGTGCCGCCGCTAGCGGCACCGTTCCCGATGACGATCGAACATGCGGCCGACGTGGGAGAACAGTTCAAGGTACGGCCAGAGCGGAATGGCGACGGCGGCCGGTTGGCGGCCGTACATGTTTGATGGCGTCGTAGAGGCGTAGAACAACGCAACAGGACAAAAAAAGAAACCGGACCAATATCCCCGGAGAGTAGAGGGGTCAATGAAATTCCGTGCCAGTCGGGCCGTGGCGTCGCGCGAATGCAAATCGGATCGCACGCCGCCGTGCGCGCTGGCTCGATCGAACCCCCTTCACACACACGCCGGTGAACTTGACCCTCGGGGAGCTCTTGTGCGCGGTGGATGGAATTAAAAGGGGTATCCATCCCGATCGGGCGGGCCTACATTGCGAAACTGGAAGCGCCTAGGTTTAACGATTAGCATACCTGGCGCTACCTTTGTATTTTGATTGCGAAATGCTCCGTTGCGCAGACCGAAGATATTCTCAGTTGTCTCTCAATTTGTCACCTCAACTTTTTTTTTAATTTTCAACTGATTCCGGGTTTTTCTTTTTTTTTTCTTTTTGGCAGTATTCCGATCTCAGCGTTCGCCTGGCGGCACCGCACCAGCTCAACCCGAAGCCGGACGTGGACGACCTAGCGTTCGGCAAGTACTTTACCGACCACATGCTGAAGGTGCCGTACCACCGCCGGCTCGGCGGCTGGCAGAAGCCGGAAATTACGCCGATGGAAAACCTTAACCTGCACCCAGCGGCAAAGGTGTTCCACTACGCGATCGAGGTAAGCTCCAGGACGGCACAGAGATCGTAAACTCTTTTGCCAGAAAAACTAACCTTCTTGTCTTGTTTGCGCTCTCCCCTTCCCCTGCAGCTGTTTGAAGGCATGAAAGCATACCGTGGCTACGATGGCAAGATTCGCTTGTTCCGACCGGAGATGAACATGGCGCGCATGAACGTTACCGCCTACCGGTCCGGTCTGCCCACGTTCGAGGGCGAGGAGCTGATCAAGGCGATGGCCCGGCTGGTCATGATCGATTCCGAATGGGTACCGCACACCGAATCGGCCAGTCTGTACATCCGCCCGACCCTGATCGGCATTGAGGTAAGTCAGTGGGGCGGCAGTTTGCATTTCCACGCAGGTTTCATGCTGATAATTGTTGTTAATTGGCTTTCTTCTATGTGATCCCTTCCACCACCCAACAGCCAACGCTAGGTGTTGCTTCTTCCGATTCTGCCCTGCTCTACACGATCCTGTCGCCCGTCGGACCGTACTTCAAGCCGGGCGCTAAGGGGTTGAAGCTGTACGCCGAACCGAAGTACACGCGGGCATGGCCGGGTGGTGTCGGTGACCGGAAGGTCGGCTCCAACTACGGACCGACGATCCACGTGCAGCAGGAGGCTCTGCGGCACGGTTGCCACCAGGTGCTGTGGCTGTACGGCGATGACCATCAGCTGACAGAGGTCGGCGTCATGAATATCTTCATGCTGTACATGAAGGAGAACGGAGGTACGCGGGCGGGCTTGTTTACCCCAAAAATCCCTTTTCTTTCAAGAGTCCCTAATCAATATAACAACTTTATCTCTCTTTCTCTCTCTCTCTCTCTCTCTCTCTCTCTCTCTCTCTCTCTCTCTCTCTTTCTCGCTCTCTCTCGCTCTTTCTATTGCACACCTACAGAGCGCGAGCTGCTAACACCTCCGCTGAACGGTCTCATCCTGCCCGGCATCACGCGCGACTCGATCATCCGCCTGTGCCACCAGTGGGGTGAATTTTCCGTCCGCGAGCAAAAATTCACCATGCCCGAGATCAAGAAGCTGTCCAAGCAGGGACGGGTAAGTGTGCATTCGGAACCAGTCAGCATCTGCTGACCATCGCCATTCTGACATCCTTTCATGTCTCTCTCTCTCTCTCTTTCCAAACAGCTACTGGAACTGTTCGGCGCAGGTACGGCAGCCGTCATCAGCCCGATCGAGCACATCTCGTACATGGGTGAGGAGATCCACGTGCCAACGGAAAGCCACGACAACCCGCTGTATCGGCGGTTGTACAACACACTTACCGACATTCAGTACGGTAAGCTGGATCATCCGTGGGCCTACGTCATAGACTGAAGTGAGTTAGCGTGGGTGTCACGTTTAATGATCCTCCCCGCGACAAGCAGGACCATCCAGTAGGTTCAGCAGCAACCCTACGCTGTCCTTCCCAATTCCAAAACTACCCCTCCCCCCCTCCCCTCTTACAGGTTTTGGAAGTCCTGCAGCTACGGCCAGCTACACTCCTACTATCCTCTCTGTATATACTATATATTGTTTCTTAGTACAGTAAGTCATTGCGTCTCTCTCGGTACCTCGCTCTCAGATACGTTTAGCGGACACACAAAAATTAGCGCCTTCCTTTGCCCTGTTGTAACCACCAATGTCTAATGATCTTCATCCGGTTCAAGTGTTCTTCTTCTGCATCCGACACCCTATCCTTTCGCATCCGCATCTCCCGGCCCGGTTACATGCCCTGACTTTCCAACTCCAAAATTACTTGTGATAGAGTCGTGTTTGTGAGAAAGCGAGAGAACGAGAGAGCTCATTCCTGTTTCGCTAGGATAGGGTACGAGTACACAATAGTTGCCTAGGCTAGACGGTTAAGTAAGCGCTCAAAGGTGTACACCCAAGGCGTACTACCGACTCTCTTCCGAGAGCCGTGTTGTGCCAGCAGGCCATTCCGTTTATAGGTTCGAAGTTTTTTAGCAGTTGTATGCCCTTTTGTATGCGAATGAACGGATCGCCCACTTTCCATTGTTGCCATCGAACGGATGCGGAAAAGGTCGCGGGAGCACACCTGCACTCCTTTAACCTTTCCTGCCGGAATCGTGCATTTACTAGTACTGTAAGATAGGGTTTGCCTCCATTTCTTGTGTATTTATAAATCGTAGTGCGTGCGCATGCATCGATAAAACGAAAAAAAAAAAACAAAAAGCATTCCTGCAAACAGCGGCTAGACGGCCTCGAGGAGCTAGACACGTTCGAATCAGATGATGTATGACAAAGCAAACGTATACTGGCACGCGGATGATTCTCCTCGGCGCGTTTGATTCGTCACCACAATGTCGTGTGGTTGCTCTACTCGCAATAACACATTCTGGAATGGCAGAACGACAGAGAGTGAGAGGAAGTTAACGTTTTGTCTGTCCATCCAATGAAGTATCCCCTGTACGGCTTCTGTTTCTAAGTAGACTCAGCCACCGCCAAGTGTCCCGGCTCCTTAGGGTCTGTCAGGATATTGGTTTTCTCTTGTGATAGGGCCTTTCTTAGGTATTTCTTTAGATTTTAAGTTTTTTTTTCTGTTCGCTTAGCTGTTTTGGCTACGCGTGTAGGCCGTAGTAATAAACATATTTTATTTTTCTTGTTTAGAAAAGAAATTTGTCGTACAAAGGAAGAAAAAAGTGCATTTCCCCCTGAATAGATTGGCTCTTTTGTACATATAGCGAAAAGTAGCCACTAGCTTGCGGATTGGAAAGGAGGAGAGTATTATGTTCTACCTTTCCACGTACGCGGTCCTGTAAGTGGCTCGCCTATAGGAGAAGAGAAGTTAATGCTCTCTCCCTACTACGGCCAGTACCCATACGTACCCTCAAACCAATTGTGTGGACGAATGGACGACTGGCGGCTCCATCGCAAGCATAAGCCTATTCCATAGGAACTCTAGCGTTTAGCGTGTCCTTAGTATCGAAAGTGTCATAAGCTACTGAAATTGTGTTAGCAAAGCAAAACAGAAAACAATAAATCATTGAATGTGTTATACCTTATCCTGGTAGATGCTCCGTCCCATATCCGAACACAGCGCTGCTTGATCAATTATCCCAAACATGAGCTCATTGCAGCGACCTAGTACTCGTAGAGCTCCGTTCGGTTGGTTTGTGTCTTGGATGTACCAATAGATGGCGCCAAAGAGAAATACGTTGACTATCGATGGTCGGTTCAGACAACTCGTGTGCAAAAGAGATTTTTTTTCAAATCAACCTGAATCATCCTCTTCTTCATCCTGAATGGCGTTACGTCCTCTTTGTCCTCCTCCTCCCTTCCCGTAGTCGTGATCCATCATGCCATTGTCCACAGCAAATTACACGGGAAACACTTAAAACCCGTGGCAGCATCCTGCTACATATCATTTTCCTTCCCCCTAATTGAAGGGTATTTGACGTCTGATAAATGATGTAAAAATCATCCCCATTTGCATCGCAACATCAAGATAAGGTAAGATTACGACCCTGACAACAGCACAACAATGTGCACTGTTTGTTCGCAACCTGTCTATCAAACGATTGTGATCATCAGCAACCAAATTACCATTCCTTTTGGGGCTCTTGCCCTCCATTATCAAGCCAAGCGGACGGCTTTGCCCCAGCCTTACCCGCGGACAGTGTTTTGAATTGTTAGTATCGTGGGCCGGGAGAGGAGTACTTCGTTGTGCTGATAACGTACGAGCGAACTTCTCACCTGCCAAGACAATCGGGCCTATATATGGCTTTAGAAGACACAAGACAATAATTTAAGCAACAAGACAATAAATTTATTATATTCACTAATACAGTGGTAATCGCTGTTTGAACAGACGGAACATAGGCTAGAGCTCTTTTGAAGGAAGCATCTCGGCGATTCTAGAACTCTGATCGACGCCAGTTCTAGCACCGTTTTAGGTAAAGAGAGCAATGCCGTTTTAGCCATGGATTGCTGTAGCAACACAAATTTATACTTTTTTTATAAAACCAATGCCATTCAGCTTCAGAAGAGAGAAATGATAGTTCTCGTATCGTTGTATCGTTAATTGGTGTTGATATTTCAATTAAAAAAATTGTAAATTTCTCTATACCTCTATACCTATATCCTGCACAACAATATATTTTCGAAAACCAAACTGTAGCTGGAAATAAATTGAGATGTTCAACTTGTTTTATTGTATTTTTTATTTCGTTTTTTTTTATTGTCATTATTAGCTTGTCATTATTTTCGATCAAGTATGAACATTGAATAAAGAGAATGTCATTTTGCACCGTCTTTCTCGTAAATCACTGCAAACTGCCGGAAATGTTTCATTATCAACATAACCGCATGGGTCCATCTTTGCGCCCGTGTACCACCAGCTTAATGATCTGGCTGAGAGAAAGAGCGCATGCCAAAGAGAGACAGAAGAATGCGATAGGGCAGTACGCATTTCTTAATCTCTTCTCAATTGTAAACCCTATCGCACGCTCTCTCTCTCTCTCTCTCTCTCTCTCTCTCTCTCTCTCTCTCTCTCTTTCTCTCTCTCTTTCGCTACCGGTCACAAACCAAGAGTTGGCGCACCGTGCGAAAGGGAAAGTGATACCACAAAGAACAAGCGGCACAACTCAACTCATAAAATCAACATGCTTTCTCGTTCTATCCAACAGACCAGTAAACCTATGAGAGCGAGAAAGCATGTTGGATAGCTTCGCATCCACTGTGCAAGTGCCAAAAACGCTCCAACGGGTTCCAAGAAAGACAGTTCCACGAAACGCACTAGATGTCTCAATGTGAGTTGAATAATAATTTGTGTAACAAAATCACACCAAACACTCTTATACCATTCTAACACTGTGGCAGCAATTGGTGTACTTGGGCTGGAGCGTACAAACCCCCAACAAGGTAAAATGCACAGAATCTCGCCCAGACAGCAAGAGAGAAAGAGAGAGATAGAGAGAGATAGAGAGAGAGAGAGAGAGAGAGAATGCGAGTGAGAGTGTTGGTCCAGCGGTTCCCACAACATATTTCTTTTTCATCTACGTACCGTGCATGTGCGATCTGCTATCTCGTTCTGGCCGGGCGATGTGCTGTTAGCCGATGTGTTTGATAGGCGATTGAAAAAAAAACACGTATAACGGCAGCAATAGAAACAGCAGTAGTAGGGAGTCAAATCAACACGCCGCACACACGCACGCACCGTGACACCATGCGTGTGTGTGTGTGTATGTATGCAGAGGAAGGGTGGAGCTGACAGGAAGCGAGGGAAAGAGGGGGGGGGGGGGAGAGTTAGGCCTTCGAGTGCGACTGGCATATTGTTCGCGGTCGGATCGGCCGTGCTTAGTCGACGTGCTGCCGCCCTACACTGTGATTGCTGCTGCTGCTGCTGCTGCTACTCCTCGACCCGGGGCGAAGAACTGCACGCTTTTTACACATCAACCGTAACAAAAAATCCAAGGCTGAGTTTCTTTGTGGGACAGCACAACTCCCCCCAAAAAGATTGCACAAATTACATCAATTTCGCACAAACAGCACATCAGAGGCGGAGGAGCAAAAACTAAGACCCTGATTTCCCGGGCTTGTTTTGATGTTTTGACTGTCAAACGAGTGTTTTTATTGTGTGCTTGCGTGCGTGTGTGTGTGTGTGGGCAAGAGCGCACCTGTGTGTGTTTATGTTTTCGCAATTAAAGGACGTTCGCGGCTGCTCAACCCACTCAATCAACCAGCCCGAGCAAGGTGCTCCAATTTTTCTCTGCAAGCAACTGCCGTTCTCAACTCACCCGGGTGTAAACGCTGGATGCGTGCCAAAACCAACCCTTGGGGAGCGGTTTTGAGCAAAGAGCGAGTTGCAGCTGCGCGAATTTGTGGACAACAAACTCCGTGCTGGAGACAGTCCTGCCGAGAGGAAAGGAAGGAGCGAAATAGGAGAGCCCAGCGCGGGTACGAGACTTCCGGCAAAGGTTTTAGCGAATGTCACGAATCACCGGCGAAAGCAGCGCCAACGGTGGCGGTCCACCCGTCCAAAAACTGTCGCTAGTCGTCAGCGAGCAGGCGGTCGTAGAAGGAGCCACCGAGATACTGAAGGTTATCAGGCCTGACTGGTGTCGGGACAATGTGCGATTTAAGGTCAGTACTGAGAGCGCCAGGAGATAAAGTGAGAGCGAGAGAAAGAGAGAGAGAGAGAGAGAGAGAGACGAAGGAGTTGGGACAGGTTCCACAGTTTGTTATTTTGAACGTCAAGTCAAATCAACTTCGATTGACGAAAGGCCCATGCGGCTGTGTTCCTCGTGTTGGGCAACGGATTGGGGCATCGGCATCCAAACTTCCGATCGTTCCAGAGCGATTGCGAAATGTTCAACAGCAGCAATAGCGAATTCTTTGCCCTTCCCTGCGGTTGTAATTCGATGTGTCAATTTCCATTGCAAACATGACAACAAAAACATTGTCTGAGAGGATTTGAGAGCAGCCTTAGGCTAGGTGTTGCGGGCTTCCCACCCCAACATTAGCACCCCAACCTAACCGTGCGAGTTCGAAATGCACGTACACGTTGTGCGCCATTACGGCATTAAGCCAAGACCCGCGAACCGCATTGCCGACTGTATTACCTCATCCGGCACGTCGAGCGCACTGGAAATGAGTCATTAAATTGTTATTAGCTTATCGGTCGTTACTGTGCCGCGGACGTATCTGTTACGGCCGTCACGACACGTTTACCTCCTATTTACCCTGTGGCTGTTGTTCGCCGGTGGACACCCCCCCCCCCCCCCCCCCCCCATGGTGACCGAGCTTATCTGCCAGAGCGGTTGGCGGTCGGTTGAATTGCTCAAGAAGTAGGTCCCGCGTTGCGCAAGGATGCTGCTAAAGAGAGGAAGAAAGAGAAAGGGGGAAGGGGGGGGGGGGGGTATTAGGACCTAACACTGCCCCCCCTTGATTCTGATAATGACAACAATGGTGATGATGAATCTTAATATGCTCAAGTGGAAAATCATCCTGATAAGCTTTGGCCGCATCGCACCTGCTGGGGCACTAGCATTTGAATTGAAAAAAAACTGAAAAAAAAGAAACAATTTTATTTGTGTTACCATGGACCCATTCCCATAGACCGTAACGCCCTAATCTAATTGCTCGATTTATCTCACTCAATTTGTTTTAGCTCTTCACCGACGGCATCACTAACAAGCTGGTCGGCTGTTTCAAGCAACCGAGCGAAGGTACGGACACGGCCGAGACGCCCGAGCCGGAGGACGTCGTGCTGATACGGGTGTACGGCAACAAAACAGACCTGCTGATTGACCGGCGCAAGGAGACGGAAAATATACAGCTGCTGCACCGGCATGGGTACGCGCCCGCCCTGTACGCCACCTTTGCGAACGGACTCGCCTATCAGTACGTTCCGGGCGTGACGCTCACACCGGACACCTGCCAGAATGATGCCGTCTGGCCGCTCGTTGCCCGCCGGATGGCCCAGATGCACCGGGTGCAGCCGGACGGTCCGACGAACCCAAAGCCCGACCTGCCGGCCAAGCTGGATCAATTTCTGCGGCTCGTGCCCGACCGCTTCACCGACCCGCACAAGGACGAACGGTATAAAAGAGCACGTACGTGCGTACCCCTGGACCCGCAATTCTCACCCGTTTTTCCTCTCTTACCCTCTCTCTCTCTCTCCCAGCGTGTGGAAGGTGTTCCCGAGCGTGGCACAGCTGCGGAAAGAGTTTGAGGAGCTGTATGGCCGACTGCTGGCTACCGACAGTCCGGTGGTCTTCTGTCACAACGATCTGCTGCTCGGGAACGTGATCTACGACGAGCGGAATGCGCGCGTCACCTTCATCGACTACGAGTACGCCGGTCCAAACCATCAGGCATTCGACATCGGCAATCACTTTACCGAGTTTGCCGGTATCGACGAGATCGACTACGGCCGGTACCCAACGCCCGAATTTCAACGCCGCTGGCTGCGCGTCTACCTGCAGGAGTACGGCAAGGGTACGCCGGTGACGGACGTGGCCGTCCAGAGGCTGTACGTGCAGGTGAACCAGTACGCGCTTGCGTCCCATTTTCTCTGGTCGATATGGGCACTCATACAGGCAGAACACTCCACCATCGACTTTGACTTTGTGCAGTAAGTTACGCCATTCGCGCCACCATACACACACACCTTCACTTATCGGATTACTCGTTGCAGATTCGGTGCCACGCGCTTTCTCGAGTATCGCCAGCGGAAGGACAATTTTCTAGCACTGCGTTGCGACGACGACTAAAGAACATGAAGCAATAACGGGGGAATTGGAATTGTATTCCCGGTTTCGAGCCAACTTCACTGCCCTGGACAAACCAGTGTAACCTACATCACAGACAGCAGGCTGTCCGTAAATCGCCTTCCGTGTGTTTGCGTGTTTGAAGAATCCACCCCTAATCTGCTTCGTCCACAAGCAATCATTCCCTTTTTAAACTCTTTTTAAAAT
Source organism: Anopheles gambiae (assembly GCF_943734735.2). Classification (NCBI taxonomy): domain Eukaryota; kingdom Metazoa; phylum Arthropoda; class Insecta; order Diptera; family Culicidae; genus Anopheles; species Anopheles gambiae. The sequence goes on along the minus strand of NC_064600.1, from coordinate 147,641 downwards.
CCTCACTAATTCTTCTCTGTCATTGCCTCTGCAAAGTACAGCATGTTTTGCACGTCACGCGATCGTTCCTCAAGACTCTCGTTGAGTAGTTTTATAGATTTACAAACAATCAAAAAAACGCAATTCGTTTGCGCAGCACATACGTTGTCCGTTCTGGCTGGATGCGGTTGTGATCGGGGTAAAAGCAAAGCAAACGAAAGACTCATTAGATCCCTACTCAATACCCAGCCACGAATGTGTCACGTCGTATGTTATCGAAGCGGATCAACCAAATTAGAGAGAGAGAGAGAGAGAGAGAGAGAGAGAGAGAGAGAGAGAGTGAGAGAGAGAGAGAGAGAGAGAGAGAGAGTGAGAGAGAGAGAGAGAGAGAGAGAGAGATTTAAAATAAAATTAGTAAAACACACCGGCTAACAGATCAATGCACTAGAGTTGTGTCTCAAGTACCAGAACTGTACGATTCATTCAATTCATCCTAAAGAACGAACGATCTACGTTCATCTAATCAACGTTCATCGATTCTTTAAAAATCATAATGCACTGAGTTGGTCACCAAAATAACGTCCTAAATAACGCCGCCAAAATAACGGACGTTATAGTACGCCAGGTCGTTCATTTTCCCCATACAAATATGAACGTGAACCGTATGACCAGGACGTTCACGAAAAGAACGACCTATCCGTCGAAATAAAGAACGTCCTAGTACGCTAGGTCGTTCATTCCCGTCATACAAATATGAACGTGAACCGTAATACCAGGACCATGTAATGAACGTCCTACACGTCGAAATGAAGAACGTCCTAGTACACCAGGTCGTTCATTTTCCCCATACAAATATGAACGTGAACCGTATGACCAGGACATTCACGAAAAGAACGACCTATCCGTCGAAATAAAGAACGTCCTAGTACACTAGGTCGTTCATTCCCGCCATACAAATATGAATGTGAACCGTAATACCAGTACGTTCATGAAAAGAACGTCCTACCAATCGTAATAAGGATCTTCCTGGTCTGCCTAATAATTTTCAAGATGCAAAACAATTTACAATTTGCAATACAATAAAACAATTTACCACATTTTATTCAACTGAAATGAACGAATGAATCGCGATTCACGTTCAGTTCATCTGAATGAAAGAACTAGTACGTTCACGTTCATGGAAATGAACCGAATTGCCCAAGCCTACAATGCACATTGTGAGGACAGACGTGTGCTTGTTAGTTCTAGCGGTACATTCGTTTTCGTTCTGTTCTGTTTTGTTTTTTGTTTTGTTTTACTAAGTGCATAAGAAGCAATAAATAACGTTAATTAAAAATGGCTGTATGGTGTAGTTCTGTGAACTCAATTTGATGTTGTTGACTATGGAGATTGCTATCATTTTTATATTGCTTTAGATGATGATGATCATGGTCCCACCTCGTGCATAGGATCGAGAATGACGAATACTATCCAAAAAGTACAGTGAAATATCAATACAGGGTTTTCCAACTCACTTTTGGATGTGCTCATAATTATTCACCGCATCCAACATGTTTTTCAAAAACTGGCAAATGGTTTATTTGTATCAAAATGATATTTCAGTTTTAACACATGGTTTTCAATACATAACAAACATCTCCCAAACTCAATCTAACTTGAGATGTGTTGAAAATCATGCTGAAGAAATTAAAAATTATTATGATGGAAATTAAATATCAGATTGATGTGGATTAACATCTTGCACCCGGTGAATTACAATGTTTACATCCGAAAGTGACTAGGAAGTCCCTATAAGGATTAATCTAATGAAGAAACTAATGAAGGTGTTGACATCATAGCAACATCATCCAAGAAACCATGGTAAAAATCTGGCATTCTTGTACCAATATTTGTGTGGACACCTTTAAAAAAAATGTGGATTGTGGATTGACAAATCGTCAAATCGATTGTAGAGATTGTAGATTGTCAAATCGCATATGCAACATAGAGAATATTCGCCTTAGGGAGAGATTCATCATGAAGAGACATAAATTGTTTGGAATATGACGAGACTATCAAAATGTTCATCTTAAAGGAACAAGTCATCTTGAAGAGACTACATATTACAGAGATTTCACTGTTTGTGCTAATGAGTCATTTTGACTGCTTTTTTCCAATGACCGAATATTTATTCAGCACAACTTTTTAATAGTACAGTCATTATCCGATATACGCTATCGTACGGGACCGAGAGCAATAGCGTATCTCGAGTTTTCGCGTATAGCGGATTTGTATGGAAAAATAGTTTACACGACCAGTTCGTCGGTTGAAAAATATCGCCACAGAGTTTTGCATTAAAGTTGTTTGTTGTAAAACAGGTATCTTTTGCACAAATTTAAAGCAAAATGCAAAAAGAACATTAAGGAAATTCAAAAAGAGCATAAAATATTTCAAAGTATTAAAATATTGGCAAAAAAACACATGGAGCTGTCAAATTTAGATCAATCGCGTACTGCAAATTCGCGTATATCGAGTATCGCGTACTACGGATAATTGCTGTATACCGCTTTTGACCTTTATAGTGCACGATTCAGTGACTTTTTAACGTTGACTCGTTTCTCAGTCCAATATGTGACCGAAAACGATTTGGTCGATCAACTATGGTACATCGCTTCCTTCCCCCACTACTTCTGGGTGTGTACCCTTGATAAGCAGAGAAGTACTCTGGAGAGCAGAGGTGGAGGTCCTGCGAATCGTGAAGATGGAAAAACTGTTCCCATCGGTTTTTACAGGATGCACTGTGTCCGATAATGTGGCAGTCTGGCAGGGTTTTATAGGAGCTCCAGACAAACGTCAAACGAATGATAGGCTAGATTGGGAGCTGCAGGTAAGAGGCAAACAGCAAATACCTGAAAGATTTTCCAGCATTTCTCTCTACATCCCAACAGCCACGTGCTACGAACATTTTAGTCAGATGACACATTTCCGAAATAGCAGCAAAGGCTGCATACTTGATTTGGAACCTCTAATAGATGTCACTAGGTGATTGTTTATGATTTCCGCATTATGTAACAGTGATAGTCTTTATTACATATATTTACCTTGAATAGCTCTTCCCTTTCAGTTGTGTGATGTGTGTGTGTGGCAACGAAAGTAAATTACATCCAAAAAAATAATTTGTCACATTTTATACGTACGCTTCGTTATTCGGTTGGGATCACACCCGTACCGTCTATGCGCACGCAGTCATCACTGGTTCAAAATAACAGTTGCGAGAAGTTAGAGCAGGCCGTTAACAACATTTGCATCAACAGACGCAAGATAACAAACAAAACAAATCGTGTTGTAGGGGTATTTTGACCCTTTTTTCATACATTTGGCTGTGCATCAAAGCTGCAAAAGTATTGTGCTATCCTGAAATCACTCAGTCATTTGCATTATTGTAATGTAATAGAATAATTTGAAGAAAAAAAGTTTGCGGTGTCAAAATAGGAATGAAAACAAAAACAATAAAGAAAAAGAGATATCCAGAGCTCTAATCAAAATCAATTGCACCTCCACATTTTTTTTCTACAGTATTTTCTTCTTTTAATGACTCAGAATCGTCCCGGTCGATGACTGTAATAGCGGAAGCATTGCATTTTTTTTTATATTAGTGACAATTTGAAGCAAAAATAAAAAAGAATCATACTTTAATAAAGCTATCTTCCCGCTTCCTAGCGTAAGATAGCCCCCCGCCCATCCATTACTTTGGCTAACCACTATCGACCGTCTCGCGTTACCGTGCAACCGACATCCCGCCAAATAGTGTTGTGCCGTGAAGCGTGAAGCCAAATTCGATGACAGATCCATACAAAACCAATCTGTTTTCATTTTTCTATCATACAAAATATTTTCACACCATGTGAAAAATTGGCGTGGGTGCGTGAAAAATTTGGCATTTCATCGAATGTTATCACACCATACAGGATGACAGCTAGGTACATACATTTAGGCGTGAAATGTTTCATCCATGTTGATTTTGGCTATTTTACACGCTTCACGGTGTGAAATTGTCTCTATATGTCTGGTTGCACGGTTACAATTGCTTTAATCGATTTGATGCTATTTGAGGAGGTTTGAGGGGGGGAGGGGGGGGGGGGGTGGTGTAGATAAAGTCACAGTTGCAACGCATGCGCGAATTCACACTCACAAACACACACATACATACATATATACACACACGCACAAATGATACAAAAAAGGATACGTACGTCGGGTTCCGAGGGCTGATGCTCTGTGGCTGAAAGCCCAAACCAATTTCGCCTTCCCGACGGTACGGTTCGACAGCGGTGTCCGGTGTCCAACTAGTGCCAGAGTGTGTGTGTGTGCACCGAAAAAAAGAAGAAAAATCGAAGTGACAGCAAAAGCAAAAGAAAAGACAAGCTGAGCAAAGTACTATAGAGATATTACTTAAAATTAAACTTTGAAACAGAAACAAAACAGTTGGATGAAACGAAACAGTAAAAACAAGCGCAAGAGAACTTTATTTCATCATCTCAACTTTTAAAAAAGAAAAAAATAAGAGAAAAGGAGGAAAAAGTAATAAAGACGATCCGCGAGAAGATAAAGCATAACATTAATTCAAACCAGCCAAAACAAACAAAAAGTCAAAGCAAAACCAACAAACAAAGGTACAAAGAAAGTGTCGTGTTGCTTTCTACCTCTGTTTGTTTGGGTTATTTCCTTGATTTTTTTGATTCTGGTTGTTTGCTAGTACCCCCTCCCCTCCCTTTCCCACGTGTCACCCCCATACTCACCGAAGATAGGAAATACCGATGGGCCGTTGTCTGTTTTTCACAAGACATTTCTTTTTCTCTTCTTTCTTTTTTCTTTCCTTTCACTTCGCCTTGTAACTATACCCGCCCTGACCGTTAGTGTGCAAAAAGGTGCAAAAGCGCTGATAACACCCCAAAGCAGAAAGGGGTGGGCAGAATACACAAGCGAACGAAAAGAAAAGACAGAAAAACTCTCCCGATAGACAAACAAGTGCATTTTTGTGTTTGTGTGTGCGTGTCCAGACTGTGTGACTCTTAGTGCCCGCGCGGGTGTTTGTGTGTGTGTGTGTGGTACCGTTCGTGCGTGCGTGCGTGAAAAACTAGTTTTCCACATTTTATTTTCCTCGCGCACTCCACAAGCCACCCTCTCTTTCCGTTTGTCCCACCAGCAGTCTCTCTTTTTCTCTTTCTATCGACACACACACAAGCTGTCATCTGGTAGGATTATCAGTCTCTCTCGCTGAAAAAAAAACAGTTAAAACGTAAGATAGAGGGGGGAGGAGGGCAGTGGCAGCAGTGTGCAACTCGCACGTGTGTGGGTGTATATGTGCGGAAAATCAACGCACTATCAGCAAGACGAGCTTCCAGCCCGGTAGGACAAGGGAGCTGCCCTACACCACACCACATACACATACGGACCATGTCATGCGTCATGATGGAGAAAGCGAAACGGCATAACACGTTGCTCGCTGCACGAGCTCACTAAGCAGCCGTAGGGCGCAGCTAGGAAAGCGAACCAAAGGAAAAGAGGAAAAGAGACGCTTGACAATAGCGCACATGTATGTGCATGTGTGTGTGCGCCCGCGCACAGGTGAAAACGAGTAGAAACGAAAGCCTGACAGCCTGCGCCTCTCGCACGCAACCGACAGCGCGGAGCGAATTTGCGTTGCGCGCGCACACCCGATTGCATCGTTAGAAGCGCGTGCGAGAGAGAGAGAGAGAGAGAGAGAGCGCCAGCGCATTGAGCACTTTTTGGAGACAAAATTGAGCAAACGGTGAGATGGCGCAAGCAGCAGCAGCAGTAGTAGAAGCAGCAGCAGCAGAAGCAGAAGCAGAAGCGGTAGCACCACACTCGACCAGTATTAGTGCACACGCGGGTCCGTGAAAACGGCAGACGGACACGGCACCGGGTTTTGAACGTTTTTGTTCCATCTCACGGCTCACCATTCTCGCTCCCTACCAGGCCACCAACAAACCTATTTGCACCATAGACCCATCTGGCCTGTTCGATATACGGCGGTGTGCAGACGCGTTTCTGTCTGCGTGTTTTTATTTGTTTCCGCGCCGATGATGTGTGTGGTGCAGTGCTGATGTGAGGGCATCTGCAGGAAGAAGAAGCACTCGCCTGCCAGTCGCAAAATCACGAACACGAGACCACCCCAAACCAATGTGTATGTGTGCCCCGAACATGTAAACATTCCAACAAATAAACACACACACACACACATCCTCCACACGTACAGAGTGCCTAATCAGTGCTTCCGGTGTGTGCGTGCGTGCGTGCGTGCGTGCGTGAACGGTGTGTGCCCTGTGTCGCCCCAATCACAAAGGGAAAGGAGAGAGAGAGAGAGAACAAACGCGCGCTAGAGAGATAGAGAGAGAGAGAGAGGGAGAGAGAGAGAGAGAGAGAGAGAGAGAGCGAGCGAACAAAACAGAGCGATAACAACGCCCCAAAAGGTGCGCGGTCCGTCAGTAATTGGGTCGCGATCGGTGTAGTCAGACGAGAAGTGTGGCAGCGGACAAAGAGCGAGAAAGAAGAAGAAGAAATATCAATCAGCAAACACAGCCACGACAGTAGCCCTCCCACACAATCATCCCCTTCTCTTCCTTCCCCCTTCCCTACTCACACACACACACGCACACAAATCATATCATCATCATCGCCAATCTGTTCATCTTGTCCCCACTCTCCCAGTCTACTTACTAAACGGTACAACAAAACAAAGCAACATACGCGCGCACACACACATACAATACATATAGACACAAACACACATCCACACATACATAGATACAGACGAAACGATGTGCTTTGCTGCGAGACCAACGGTTGTTTTTGGCACGCTGAAGAACAAGAAGAAGAACAACAGCTGGTTTCGCCCTTTTTCGATGCGCTGATCGTGTCCGTGGGTGGTGGCAGCCGAGTTCGATTAGAAGCAGCACCTCACCTCACCCTTACACACACAAGCACACATAGCACTCACAGCACACCCATACACACCAAGCGCACCAACACCATACCGTTGCACCATCCATTCGCCCCACGTATAGAGGGAAAAAAAGAACCGTCCTACTACCGTATTCCCCTTTCTTTGCCCGGCTCCCCTGTTCCCAAACACGCACACGTACATTCCCCCCGGATTCCCCCCCCCCTCCTACCCCCCTCCCCCTACTGGTCCAGTTGGGCTTCATCGATTTGGAAGTTTTGAGGCAGAAATTGGATTTTGCAAAAGCCAACGCGCGCGGTACGCGGAGAAACCCAAAAACGAGTGTGCGTGTGTACGGCGGCGCGCGCGCGCGCGTGTGTGTGTGTGGGTGTGGGATCAAGGCAAAAAAAGACAACACAGCCCTGTTCGAAAAGCATCATTGCTTGACCGACCACCCTTCTCCATATCCACCATCCCCCGCGGTCCCCTTATCGGCCCACACGTACAACCCTTCTGCCCACCCGCACACGCACGCACGCTTGTGTGTGTGTGTGCGCGCGCGCGTGGCGTGTGGTGGCTGCGTGCGTGCGTGCGGAGTGGAGACAGCGGTGGCAGCGTCGGCGGCAGCGGCTGTGGCTGCTGTTAAGTGCACGTCAAGATGAAGAAGTTCACCTTCAAGGGCGTGCTGGACGGGTTTCGGTCGTCGGTCAATCAGCAGTCGGCGGCGGGCGGCGGAGCGGCCAAAATCTGCGTCGAGCAGGAGATACAGGAAACGCTCCGATCGGAACATTTTCAGCTCAAAAAGGTAACCGAGGCTCGCGGGGCCGCCCCAAACTCCATTGTACAGTTTTTCTTTGTGTGTGTGTGTGTATACGGGGGTTTGAGGGAAAAATGGGGGTTCAGCGACGGTCCGATTCCGATGCACACCATCACACACTGCGGTTGACGACACATTCCAATGCATGTCTCGTTCGCTTCCTCCACCCCTGCTCTTTGCTCTGTTGAAAACTGCGCCATTCACACTCGTACAGGCCGCGCTTCGCCTTCCTTTTCGCTTCCCTTCCCCTTGCGGCGATGGCATGATGTCATCTTCTGAACCATCCGAACTACCGCCGACCACATTTTCGCAATCAAATGAAAGGAGCGTCGACAGTGGCCGCCGTCCCCACCAACCAACCAGCCTGCGGTACTCTCCGCCCACCGCCAGCGAAGGCCGCGGGGCATCATCGGTGCAGCACATCTATCAAAACCGAAGCGAAGAGGAAGGAGGGACTTACCATCACCACCATACCAGACCCCCCGACCAGGAGGCTCTAGCCGCCTCCTTGGGCCGTTGGGTTTTCTGGGGCTATTCCCTGGTGGCTTATTGATTTACAAAAGTAGAAAAAAAACCTAATCTCCTTTAATTTTCAAAAGAACTCCACGAATTCACGGACGTGCAAGAATCACAGAAGTGATCAAGAAAGAAGGCTGCCATCGCTTTAGCAACCAACCAACCAACGTCATAAATAAAACGTGATGTGTCTCGTCCTGTTATTCCCTGGTCCAACGCAATGCAACGCTCTACCAACTGCGTGCGGATCGATATTTTTCACTCCCCGGTGTGGATCTGAAAATTATTCCCTTTCCTCTCTCTTTCTCTCTCTCTCTCTCTCTCTCTCTCTCTCTCTCTCTCTCTATCTCGCTCTGTCTCTCTTCTGCTGTGTTGAAGGTTTTGATGGACGACCCTCCATGACCGGAGAGCGCTGACGCCATCTAACTATAATTTGAAATTATATGCTTCTGCACCCTGTAAAACCGCCAACCGATGCCAACCTGAGCACGATGAGCTAATAGCTTTTCTTCTCTGGGAACCTCCGCGCACACGGTTGCAGAGGGTTAGGAGGAGTGGGTGTGAATTTGGGAATTTGGTTCTCGTCATATCGACAGCATGGACACAGGGACCCAAAATTGTCCAAAAATCACTGCACCTAGAGGACACCGCGACGTGTGAGAGTCCGACGAACGCTTAGTTCCTTCCACGCTCCACTCCCACTGACGGTGTGGGGTAGGGAAGAGGGAGGAGGGAGGGAAAAATCTTTTGCACTGAATCTGCTTCATCATAGGCAATTAGGGGAGAACGCTGGTGTACGCAGGCATCCTTTTTTCTTCTTTTTTTTTGCAGCCAGTGGAAGTGCGCATGCCCGCTGGTTCTTCTGGTGTGGAGTGGAGCAATTTTCCTATTGACCACCCCTGCCCGCCCCCTCTTCTTCTTCCCATTCACTTCCTTCCAATTCTCCGTGGCGAGTATTAACTTTTTTCCGTGCTGCCCACTTCCTTCCATCCCATTCGCCCTTCGCCTCGCGCAAACCACGACCTCCGGCAACTGCGCGAAGAGCAATGCAGGAAGTGCAGTGCAGGGGTAGGACAGGATTTAATTTTATATTATTCATAGATTCACCGAATCCTCTCCCCTCCCCCCTCCTCTCCTTCTTCTCCCTCAAGAGTGTTAGAGTGTTTGTAAGTGTGTATGTATGTGTATAGTGTGTAGGCGAATCCTTCGCCCTACGGACGCCGGTCAGAAATGGCTGACGGAAGATAGCCAGCGTTTGTTTTATTTGGTATGTAACTACTGCTGCAAGCTATATCATAAGACACACGCGGCTATTTTCCGCAACCCGAACCAGCAAGCGCCGTTCACACCACAAGGCATCTCAGCAACGCATGGAAAGGAAACGCAATTTTGCGAGGAAAACCGGGCACCAAGAACGCTACCGTCGGCTTGTGGTGCAAAGGAAATACGAAAAACCCCCATTTATCCCCAGCCCCCTTCCTCTCTTCAAAATCCGCCAAAAGTGAGGAGGTCTGGTCGGAGATCGTTGGTTCCGCCTACGTCACCCCTTCCCCCACAACTTCCCTCGACCTTGGCAAAATGCGACCCGAAACCTGGAGCAACCGTTTCGGGTTCGCTGCTTGAAAATCGATAACATCATGAATCTCCTGCAGGAGCGGGTTGGTCTGGTCGAGCGGCGGGGAGGATGGCAACGTTCATGTGAGCTTGTCCTGCTGAACCTCCAGCTTCTTCCAGCATCCCGAATTTGAGGCAGAGCGTGTTCGCGTCAAAACGCGTGACAGTGCAATTTTCCATCGCGCTTTTTGCCCTCTCGGCACCAAGTTCCAAATCAATACTTACCAAGTCCAACTTGTGCTTGCGTTCCACATACCCTTTTCCGCTCTGCGTGCTCCAGGAGTTGCGCATTCTCGAATTTGCACCACCCCCATTCAGCACCTCCTGGTAGTGCTGCTAGTGCTGTGGTTTTCGCACGGTTTTTTTTTCCAGCAGCCTCGCACTGCGCAGATGTGCAGATGTGAACTCTCCCTCAATTGCTATCTCCCCACACACTGCATCCGGTTGCCCTCCCCCTCTCTCTATACCGTATGGGACGCAAAATGCTCCCCATTATTGTCACGAGTGTGCGCACAAACGGTTCAAGTTTGGCGGGTTTGTGTACCGTAGCTTCTCCCCCTCACTGTGTGTGTATGTGTGCATCTGGTGCTGCCATCTTGACGTTCCAAAATTTTAAAACCAATACCCCGTGACGGAAAATGTTGGACCCCGGTCGTAATCAACTTAACGGTTTTATACATCGTTCAATGGTTTAAAATTTTATGGGAAAATGCTTCATGCCCCTGGGGAGGGGGGTGAGGCGTGAGGGTAGAGAGAGATAGAGAGAAAACGAAGGACTTGCCCTTCCATCCATGGGGAAGGGGAGAATGAAATCGGTAGTTGGAATGCTGAATGAATTCTATATGCGCGAGGCAAAGGTTTTGGGCTTGCTACTGAATATTGTATCACAGCAATTAAATATGGAACCCATATGGAAGCGTCGCACGCCTTCGTGTCTCGCCTGACGCACTGAAACCGTTACCCGTGCCAAAAATCCAATCAATCTCACCTTTTCGTTTTTTTTTTTGTATTTTTTATTTCTCTACTATGCTTTGCTTTACCGCGGGAACGAACAGACTTTCCGCCATGGATTCCCCTACTCGCCCACGGCGCTTGCGTTCGATCCAGTCCAGCGAATTCTGGCCGTCGGCGACAAGTTTGGCTCGATGCGACTGTAAGTATTCTCCTGTTTCGTGGTTTCCCGATCGATATCTAACCGCTTCATCTTCCAGGCTGGGCAAGTTCGGCGTCGATGCGCACGTGAAGCACGAGGGCGAGTCGGCCTGTGCCGTCAATCTGATCGAGTTCCTGGTAAACGAGGGCTGCCTGGTGACGGCTACGGCCGACGACACGCTTCATCTATGGAATTTCCACACCAAAATCCCGAAGGTGGTGCAGAGCCTGAAGTTTCAGCGGGAAAGGTAGGGGCAGTTGAGCCAATTGAAAGTATAGGATGTATGTTTTTTTTTTGTTTGGTTTTGGTGTAAACCTTCCACCCCGTTGCAGAATATCTCGTCTGCATCTGCCCATCGGTACCAAGTGGCTGTACATTGGCACGGAAAAGGGTAACACGCACATCGTCCACGTCGATTCGTTTACCCTCAGCGGCTACGTTATCAATTGGAACAAAGCTATCGATCCGTAAGTGACGACGATGGCGACCATGAAGACTTTAACCAATGGATAAGAAACTGCGAAATGCATGCCGTTTTTCTTCTTTCCCTTTCGCTTCGTTCGTTTCAGCATTCGCAAGACGCACCCTGGCGCCGTGGTTCACCTGTCCGATAATCCGCTGGATGCAAACAAGGTAAACGCTAAAACGAAGCTCTCCGCCCTACAAAACATGGTTGCCTCAGGTGGTGCTAATTTGGCGCACGTGTCGGACCGGCCTGCTTCACCTTGTCTCGGTTTTTTCTTTTATTTTAATGTTCCCTTTTTCTTGTTCTCGCTGCCACGATCCAACAGCTGCTAATAGGATTCGAGTCCGGTCAATTAGTGCTGTGGGATATGAGAGGCAAATGTGCGGAATTTCGCTGGCTGTCGCAGGAGCCGCTCAGCTCCTGCTCCTGGCATCACGAAGGGAAACACTTCATAACATCACACACCGACGGTTCTTTATGTACGTGGCCTTTGAAACTTTCACCAAAACCCTTAACTCATAGTTTTCCTCACGGTAAGTGTTGATTCTCGGCACGGAGTGACGCACACTCCACCAAACCCTCGTCAATCGGCTTTATCATTCTGTTGCATTTTTTATTTTCTTCAGCTAAAACGAACAAAGAAGGAAAAACGGAAAGCTGTAACTCTATTCAAAAAGTGGAAGTGAAAACGAATAGAATAGGGTAGGTAGAAGATGATGCCACCTGTACGCGTAGCTGGCTCTGAATCTGACTGTATTTCTTTTTTATTTTTTCCGATAGCGATCAATTTACCATTTTCTCGGGCGGTCTGCCGACGGAAAAGTGCAGTCCGAAGTCGCACTGCATTACCGTGATGGTGCAGGGCAAATCGACGACCGTCCTGGAGATGGAGCACAGCGTGGTCGACTTCGTGACTATGTGCGAGAGTCCGTGGGGCAGCGGTACGTAATCAATCCCCAACTGTTTTTGCATTACAACTACTATACATTACAACTTCTTATCGTTCGCAGACCTGCAAGAACCGTACGCGGTCGCGGTGCTGCTACAGAACGATCTCGTACTGATCGACCTGCTGACGCCCGGCTATCCCACGTTCGAGTCGCCTTATTCGATGGACCTGCACGAGTCGCAGATCACCTGCTGTACCTACCTGGCCGACTGTCCGTCCGACCTGGTGCCCGCGTTCTACTCGGTCGGGCGGAGCGCGGCGACCAACCGGCGTTCCGGCTACTCCGAGCGTGAGTGGCCGATCAACGGGGGCGAATGGCAGCCGACCAGCTGCAGCTACTCGGAGATCATCCTCACCGGCCACCAGGACGGTTCGATCAAGTTCTGGGACTCGAGTGCCGGCACGCTCCAGGTGCTGTACAAGCTGAAGACGTCGAAGATCTTCGAGAAACCCCGAGTGAGATCGATGGACAGTGGCGAGGAGGACCCGTTGGCCATCTCGATGATGTCCTTGTGCGCGGAATCGAGGTGAGGGGCGATTCGGATCTGGTTTTCTGTTTAAAAGTGATGTTCTAAACTGAAACGTCTTTATTCCATTTGTGATTTTTTGTTGTCACAGAAAGCTTTGTGTTGCCTGCAACTGTGGTTATGTGGTGCTGTTCAAATTCCGGAGGGCCGAAAGCACCGGGGACATTGTGGTAGGTAGTCGCACACCTTCCGACACCATCAGTCGTCTCATGCTCAACGCAAAACGATCCGTCTCTCTCTCTCTCTCTCTCTCTCTCTCTCTCTCTCTCTCTCTCTCTCACACACACACACACACACTCTCACTTTCAATCTTTCTTTTTCCCGGCAGGTTTTGGACATCCCGTTCACCATGGAAACTTTTACCGAATTTGAAGGCAGTCCCGAATGTGAGTTCATACCAAAATCACTGCCAAAAACCGTTGACTCTACGGAGAGCGATAAGAAGGTAGGCTAGCGGGAGGGGGAGTGCATCGGGAACCATCTCACCATACGGTTGTTTTTGTTATGTGTTGTTCGTAGAACTGCAGTTTGTTGAAGGTAAAAACTGGACCACAGCGAAAACCGCCCGGGTTTCAGGCTCAGCTGGTATGCGTTCCGTCGTGGGCGTGCGGCAGTGTACAGATCACTGCGCTCACCATCAACTCCAACTACGGACTGTAAGGCAACATGCAGCGTGATCGTTAGCGAATGGAGTTGAAAATTGATCTGTTGTCTAAAATTTCTAGCATGGCGTACGGTAACGAGTACGGCTTGACGATAGTGGACATCGTGAAGAAGACGTGCGTGCTGAACCTGTGCACACAGGAGATGTACGGCGCGCAGGACCCGTACTCGCGGACGCCCCGGAGTCCGAAGCGTTTGGAAAACAGTCAATCGAAGGACGATTCATTGCGTTCCCCTAGTATAGATCAGGTACGATGGTCGAATGTCGGTCGTGGGGTCAAACACTAAACACTGGCTCAACCGGAAACACACAAATCGAAACATCCACAAACACTCACACACATTCTAACATTGTATCGTGTACTATATAGCCCAGCCCATACATTATGCTTCATTTAAGAACCGTAGGTTCGATTGTCATTCATGTGCGTGTACCCACGTGATCGTGGTGTGTGTGTGTGTGTGTGTGTGTGTGTGTGTGTGTGTGTGTGTGTGTGTGTTTGCAGCGCATTACTTGTGTCTTTTTTTTATCACACGCGAAAGGTAAGGGGCAGACCCCTCCCCCCCCCCCCCCCCTCACTCCCCGAGAGTGTCGAACGATGAACTCTCTGCTCACTTCATTCCTCGCGGCGTTTACTAAAACCACTAAATCCAACCAGAACGTCATTCCGACGGTCGGGAAAGCGTTTCGCCTAAAGGGGGGTACCTTCTCGTGGCGGACGGAGCAGGTATTCTCTAGCGCATTTATCTAATTCACTCTTTCTCACCCACCTCCTACCACTAGGGGTATAGCGGGACCATCGCACAACCATGTCACATCATGCACATATGCCCGGGTACGCGAGGGGTGGAGGGATGTGGTTCGGGATGGCCTTTATTGTACATGTAACAACGCGCAAATCATTTTCCGCGGCGTTTGCTTCTAGTAATGCTGTGTGGCTAACCCATTTCGGACCCATCCATTTCAGGGGCGTTTTGGGATTTTTTTTTTTTTGCTTAACCTTGACGGAGTGGAGTCGGAACTTCTATGGGCTCCACCGAAATGTCAGGAGGTAGCAGGTGTACAGTGCTGTTGGCTACGATTAGATTAGAGCGGGGGTTTCTGTTCGCGTAAGTAGCGCACGTCCCATCATCATCTTCATCTCTGCCACCAGTGTTAACACGTACTAAAAACCGCATCCTCATCTCAGCAATGGGTAGACATCTTTCGCGACGTTTCCCATCTTTGATACTCTTTAACTGCTCCCTGTCAGCAGATCGATCGATAGCATTTCACTAACCGTAGCGCAGTGTGTGATGTACAGACTAAGGGAGTACAAGAGCGCAGCAGCAACTCGGCAAACCACTGTACACAGCCCGCGTGCTGCGCGTTGTATTCGTGTGTAGTGCGTGGTTCTGTGGTAGCGGACCCTCTCTTGGGGCACGTGTTTTGTGGAGCTACTAGAGCGCTCAATTTAGTATACACCGAACACCCACCGTACTAGCCCCGTTACGTGTGTATTCGTTTGTTTTTGGTTCGTTTATTCACCTCCATCCTAACAAAAGTGTTGTGTATGTAAGCGTGTGTGTGTATGCGCACTTGCGCACCTGTAACCTTGTAACTTATAGGCATCCGTATGTATACTTTGTTTTCGAGTCCTAGTTACAATTCCATCGTTCTGCAGTGTGTACAGTAACACAGTAGTAACTGAGAACCAGTACTGAATGCTCTTCTATGCGCTTAATGCTATAATGTAAGGCTGTCGAGGGCTTCCATCGATGTGAAATTTGTATACAGGTAGTGGCGATAGTGCTGGATTCTATTGATTGGAAAATAATCAGAACAAAATGGGACTGGTAACTGGCGTTGGCTCTGTTCTTGAAAAGATATATTTTGAAAAGATGTCTCATAAGAAGAACATCTGGAGATTAACAGATTTCTCAAATGCAGTTGTTTCGCAGGACAGAGCAGTACATGTGCTTCATGGATTAAAAGGGTCACAGGCAATCTTGTTTAATGCAGGTGTTATTTTTTCAACAACTTTTAGATTTTTTTTACAACATATTAATTTTTTTAACTTTTTGCTTTGGGTGTAGCATGTGTTTCACAGTAGTGTTTGTGGATGGATTAACGTAGCAAAAGAAAATCACCAATAAATGGCTGTAAAGCATTTTTTTAACAAATAAAAATCGGTTACCGCTGTGTGATGTATGCTGCCTGTACTATGTGAACTCTCGTACTCGTAGCAGTCTCTCTGTCTCTCTATCTCTCCATACACTATACATTACATAGCAAACATCATCGTAGTATTCTAACTCTATGTGTCTCTAGCTAACGCAAAACATGACTGGGCATTAGACTAATCGTGGGATCAGGCGCGCGCTTTTGGTCCTGTAGGCGAGACTGTAGGATGATGATGATGATAATGATGATGATGATGATGATGATGATAAGACTCCCTCTCTGTCTCTCTATCTGTACACTATACAACAAGCATCATCATAGTAGCCTAACCCTATGTGTCTCTAGCTAAAGCAAAACATAACTGGACATTATAGTAATGGTGGGATCAGCTGCGCGCTTTTGGCCCTGTAGGCGAGATTGTAGGATGATGATGATGACGATGATGATTACCGAACCAAGTTATCTATTTGCTCCAGCCTAGCCACGTTGTGCCGGAGGCGCAGGCGACGGTGGTCGTCGGGCCGGTGGATGAGGCGGCCAGTCCATCGTTGGCGGTCCCACCCTGCCCGACCGACAGCCCTGCGGTCCCGCTCGCTCCCGTCGTTACCTTCGCGACCTGCGGCGGCCCTAGTGGTACCGCCGGTATTGTGGCGACCGAGCGGAAGGAGGAAGGCCTCGAGCAGGAAAGCAAGCCGAACAACGTAATTATCGCGCCGGGAGGGAACCAGCCGACGCAGGAGGAACCGCCGCCGTCGTTGGGGTTGGTCGTTGGGGTGTTGGCAATGCCGCCAGAGGGTTTGGGGCAACCGCCACCAGCACTACCACTACCGCCACTACCACCTGCAACGGTGGAAGAGGAAGAGCCGGCGGCGGTGGCGGCGGCGGCATCGTCAGGAATAGCAGCAGCGGCAACACCAGCGCAACGGCGTGCAAAGAAATCTTTCATTGAATCCCTACCGCTGCCCAAATGGTTGCGGAGCCTAAGTAAGTACCCTCCGCCCCCTCCCTCCCCGTTCAGCGGGTCCCGTGTGTATGCGTGTGTGCGTGTGTGTACGTCAACCAAAGACTGGAAATGGCATTCCCGCGAGGGTGTACCGAAAGGGGGAACCCCACGTTTGCGTGATGTGGCCCTGCTCTTCTACTATGTTTCATTCCCTGCCCCCTTTCCCCGGTATTCCACACCCCTGTTGCCGTACTGTGGGTTTCTTCCGTCTTCTAACAACTTCTTCCCCCCATGCGACCTCCCGCTTACGCCCCCATCTCCTGCTCCGTCGAAAGCTGTGTCTTCTTCTTCTCATTGTCCCGCCATTGTCGGTGTGCTCTTTCCCAGGGGACGGCTAGGTCTTCCTCTTCTTATTGCTTTTGTTAGTTGGGCCGCAAAGATGAGATATTCGTACACCAACACTTTCCCACACACACACACACACACACACTCACACATGCAGTCACTAACACCCATACTCACACCAAAACACAACAAGTATTGTAATCACACCAGAGTTGGAGAGCTCGTACAGGGGACGGCCTTTGCGTCTTGGGCGTCTTCTCAAGTGTTAGCTGGGAAACACCAGCTGTAGCTGTGATGGAGAGGGTGTAATAGTAGTAGTGGTAGTATTAGTAGCTGGACTGTAGAGTCGCCTGTCGGTTACTGGGCCTCAATATCATGTTCTGCTCTTTCACCGCCCACCCTCCCTCCTCCCCTTACTTTACTTTCAACTCTCACAATCTCCCCCAAAATAATCCCACCTGCCCCTCCTCTCCCCCACCCCCATCCCTTCCCCATCCCTTCCCCATTCCCTCCAAATTACCCCAACACAGATAAATGGGCTCGTCGGCGGTGGCAGTGGCGGCGGAGGCGGTGGCAGCGGCAGTGGCGGCGGAGGCGGCAGCGGAGCCGGTGGCGGTATCGGAAGCGGCACCACATCCAGCTCCGCGACGACACCGAACGCGGTCAACTCGAACATGCCGCTGTCGATGTACGAGCGAGGCATGAGCATATCAAGTGCCGGAAGTCCGAGCAAGCGCACTGGAGCTGGAAGCGGATCCACGACAATAACGGGTCTGACAGACTCGGTCAGGAAATCACGATCGCAAGGTGCCCCATGCAACAAGCACAACCACAAAACAAACAACAAAAGCAAACAAAGTTCTAGTCTTCACACCCAATCCACCCAACCCACCTGCCAGCACACTCGCACACTGCACCCTAATTTGGTTGATGCTGTTCAGTGTGTCTGCGTGTGTGTTTTTGTTTTCCGTACTATTTGCAATTTTGTTTCCCATTTTCTAGAGGTTAAAAATCATCACCATTACCACCCTGATCCGTTTTTTTTTTGTTTTATCCACCCCCAGTGTGTACCTGTTTACTTGTCAAATCGGACTAAACGCGACACCCTATGTCACCAACATTTCAATCACCACCACTACCACCCACACATCACCTTATTTAAGTTTCATTTCACGCGTTCCTCCTGTCCTCCTGAGAAGGATGAAGTTTTCGTTTCTTTGTCCCATTTCCCTTCTTCCACAATCCACCACGGTTTTGTTTCCATTTCACTGTATCTATACTTTATGTAAATCCGTTTTTGTTCTCCTGTGTGTTTTCCTGGGTTTATTAGGGTTTTTACACTTTCCATTGGTTGTTTTCTTTGTTTTGTTTTTTGCCGTTCCATTTGTTTGTTGCTCAGTATCTTTCCAAGCATGATGCAAATCGATAGATTTATGCTGAAAAAAGGTCCATAAAACGCTAACGCGTTCATTTTGTGTTGCGAATTGCAAACCTTACGGCGTATTACTACGCTTTGGAATCCAGCATTAATGTATGCAACGCGTATCAAATCAGCTTACTCCTCATCCACTGATTGCAAGTTAAATCTATATCTGTATCTCTATCTCCAGCACAGATATTTGTTTTGCCTTATCCTGCTATTTCCATTTCCTTTTCTTTTGTTTTATGTGTGTTCTATAAAGAAATAAAACATCCGATACGAAAAAAATACTAATGGTGAACTACGTGCCTGGCGTGGTCCGTCTTTTTGGTTTGGTTCTTTCTTTCCAATCCCCTTTTGCAGATAAATTGGATAACTCATTCTCGAGATCTCGTTCATCTTCTATGTCAAGCTTAGAAAATAATGCAATGGAGGCTGTGACTTGTTTGGCTTTTGCCGATAGTTATGTAAAAAAAAGCGGTAAGTCAGTGCTTTAACCTCAACCTTGCCCATATGACACTGTGTACTGATGTTTATTTATATTCTTCTTTTGTTGCTCTATTTGGCTTAGATCCCTCAATGGCGTTGCCTACTGCATGGTTGGGAACCAGTTTAGGATCGATCCTAACCATCTCTCTATCCATTCCGGAGAACGATTTGAGGAAAGCGAACGTGGTCCAGACGGCACCTACCGGTAGGTGGCTTTCTTTTTTGTCTGTCTTGTGCGCCCGATTGTATAGCTTTAGGCGTTCTATCATCACAGTATTTTAACCAAACTATTTCGCTCCCTTGTGTATGTGTGTGTGTGTGTGTGTGTGTGCGTGTGCGTTCTGCAGGAGCCATGTTCCGGCTAAAGGGGTCCATCCTTTCGATGTCGCTGCTCGACTGCAACGGGGCACTCATACCGTATTCGTTCGAAAGCTGGCGCGAAGATTCGAAAGACAGCAAAGAGAAGAGAGAAAGTATGTAGAAAGCACACCTGTAGAAAAGGGGAGAATAGTTTTAACCCTTTCTTTCTTTCCTGTCTATCTCGATCATTCTAGGGACGCCAACCAAGACATCATCCACAAAGATGAGCCCAACCAATCCAGACGGTTTGTGCGATCGGCAGTTTATTGCGATTGCGAGCGAGAAGCAGGCGGGCGTGTTTGCGCTACCGAGCCAGAACTGCGTCTACCGGAAGAAGCTGGTCGATTTCGATTTTATTGTAAAGGCAGAAATCATTAGCATGAAGGGTGAGGACACACGAAACGGCGGGCGATGCGAACTAGACGCGAAATCTCATCCGCCTTTTTCTACCATTCCAGATAGTGTCTGTCTGATATGCTACGCTTCGAACGGGCATCTGATGGTGTTTACCCTGCCCAGCCTGAAACCTTTGCTCGAAGTTGATTTTCTTCCATTGGCTGATCTAAGGTATGTTGGTAAAATCGAAAATGGAGGCGTCGGTGTTATACAACCCGGCCATATACCATCCATATCTTGGCTATCCACCAGTTTCTTCCCCTCTCTACCACGTAACCTCACTAACACCACCAATCACCCCAACTCCGATTGTACTCCCAACGGTAGCGAGAGCGCTGCTACAGCAAAACAATTTCGTCTAGGACGCTACTAAGACTTATCAAAGGGGAGCGGGAGCCACACAACCCTTTTCACCCTTCACACAGCCACCCTCTGCTATCCTCTACCACCTCTCCATCTTACCCTTACCATTCCCACTCCTGCCGCACTCCGTTAAAGCTAAATAACTCGTTCTCTTCACACACAGTTTCCAAACCAAGTGTAAACAGGGCGTGGTGGATCCAATGCTATCCATTTGGGGGCAACAACTTATAGTCAATGAAGATTCGAATGTGTAAGTGCTGCAAAAGAGCCCGGCGATGGGTTGTTGGTCGATCTTGTCGATCCGAACGACCCCCGGACAAAGCCGACAAACACTAATGGCTGGCTTTCGATGGGGGCGAGGGGACGATCGGGCTGGGAGCTATAGTGAGAATGCGATATCGTTTCTTCGAATGAGTGCCACGAGAGTGTTGGAAGATGTTTTCATGTCGGGGCGAGGGACTGGACGATTGTGTGACGTAATGGATCCAAAACAAACAAAACAAAAACAACCGTAAAGCACGCCACACAAATTGCCAAACTATATTATTTCTCAATATTTTCTTTTTTATATATCTATATCATATCACAACTTACTCACTCACTAACAAACTTAACCAAAATGTGTGTTTTTTTCAGAAGAAACAGTCTGTTACAAAAATTATATAAAATGTGTTGTTTTTTTGTTCTATCCTCCTGTCTTTCTCTCTCTCTTTCTCCCTCTTTTTATTCCCACTCCCCTCCGTCTGTTCCTGCCTCCAATTTGACACGTAAACCTGCTTCTGTACTCCCCATTCACTACCATCACCACCGCTACATTCCAAAATGCAGGATTTCACGGACGTTTAGCTTTAGTAACAAGGGCCACGGATTGTATCTAGCCACACCCACCGAAATCCAAAAATTTACTGTTTGCCAAGAATTCAGGTAAGTGTGTGTAACAGTCTGAGGATGGGAAGGAAATCGCACAAAGATTTCGTATGAACTGGGTCCCAAAATTTCCAGGACCTTACAATCCCTAGTACATTAGAAATTCCATCAGACCCTTCTTAACAGAATTTTAGGGAAGGATAAGAACATGTCTATTGGTCTTAAGGTGTTAAGACATCCAAGGATAGTTAGGAGCAGATGTTGAAAATTAAGGGATAATATAAGTAAGATGTAATTTCTTGTGGAAAGAAGTAGATCAGTTCTTCATGTAACTAGATATTCAGATATTTAAAGACCTAAGGTTCACTGGAAGGACCTGATCATCAAAAAATTGAAGAGCTTTGATCTAATGGCAATCGTGGGTTGCCATCTTCATCCTTAATGCCCGAAACCTTTCCGATAGCACTTTGCTTTGAACATGGACGCCAACTAATTCTCTTCCTTTACTATCGTCCTTCGCACAGCCACCAATACAACAATATGCTTGGCGATCTCTACGTACCTCATGAAATGCCGGAAGCACCGAAGGAGAGCTTCTTCAAAGGACTGTTCGGCGGAGGCATGCGCAACCTCGACCGAGAGGAGCTCTGTAAGTTGCCTGCATATTGCGTTTTTCTTTGTTTTTTTCTTCTTCACATTCGTTTCACCGTTTCCCTCGTGTCGCTATGCTTTTTCAGTTGGCGAATCGAGCGGCAAGGCGAACCGGTCGGTGGCGAAACACATTCCCGGCCCGAACGCCGACATCCAGGCGCTGAACGCGCGGACGACGTCCGTAACGTCCGAGATCGGCAAGGCGCACCAGCTTATGCTCGAGCGCGGTGACAAGCTGAGCCAGCTGGAGGAGCGCACCGAGCGGATGGCGAACGAGGCGCAGCAGTTCTCCAGCTCCGCCCATCTGCTGATGAACAAGTATAAGGACAAGAAGTGGTACCAGCTGTAAGCTCAACATCCTCTCGCAACCGTCCCCGCACACCTGTCGTCAGTCTGACCGCGATGCGAGGACGCATGCTTGCGACACGCAACGCGTGGTGTTACGCGTTGCGCTCACAACCATGCGCCACAAACTCGATAGATTTGGTAGCTTACAGGGCTACGGCGGGGAGGAAGGAGAACGGCGTTGACATGGAAGGAAGGTGAAGGCATCCCAAACTCAACCCCCCTCCCGTCGAACAATTAAACCGGGCGCGTTCGACGCCAGTGGGGGTGGGTTGTAGGGGTTTGTCGGGAGCAGATTTTGTTTGAATGGGAAGCGAAAAAATCAACGCTCCCCAACCCCTCCTCTCCCTGCTCCATCACTCTTTCCTTCAACTAATACAACCCTGTCTCACCAAGCAAGCACACATGTTACACAATGCAACAATTGAAATGGATGGTGGGTTAGGAGAGAAAGGAAAAAAGAAAAAGAGATATATAGAGAGATAGAGAGAGAGAGAGAGAATGAGAAAGAGATAGAGAGAGAGAGAGATAGAGAGAGAGAGAAAGGGAGATGCCAGCGATGAGGAAAAGTCACATTCTCTCTTCCCAGTGCGCAAAAAGGAAAGCGAGCGCGTGAACGGTTGGAGAAAGACAGGGAGGGGTGGGAAGTGACTACATACCGTAAAACATTGTGTTTACTTGTTGAAAGTTTTAGAGCATATGCATTGATAAAAAGGGAGAACAAAAAGGAGCAGAGCTGGAGAAAGGTTAATAAGCAAACAAGCGAGCAGCAGCAAACAACAGCAAAGAACAGGAGGAACATGTTATATTAAATTATTTTTTTAACTTAATTACAAACAAGCCAACAAGCAAGCAAAGCAACGCAAAAGTGGAAGAAGCAAAGCAAGAAGAAACCAAGTCATTACTCAGTAAAACAGCAGCTAAAAAACAACAAACCGAAGAACAATACCAGGTAGGGGAGCAGAAAAAGAAGCTAATAAGAGAGCAGAAGAAGAAGCAAAGAAACAAAAAACACACGTATTTAAGTGAAAGTGTTTGCCAGGCAGTTTTCGGATCACAAGTGGTGGCGCGCCAAATAATTAAACATAAAAGGGGTTTTGCCAGCATCTAAGAATTATTAAAGCAGAAACAAAAAAAATCGCAAGCAAAAACGACACAAAAAGAGCAACAATAAGGGGTGCTAAACAAAGATAAATAAAAGTTCGAATGAAATCGCGTGTGTGCGTGCGTGCGTGCATACGCGTGCTTGCGCCCCGCCATTTGTCTCCGCCGGCAATTTGCAAAGCACTTGCGCCTGCAACCGATCACTCAACCCCCCCCCCCCCTCCAACACCCCACCCCTTCTCAGGGGTTTGAGGGGCGGCTCTGGTGGCGGTGTACGAGCGCGTGGGCCCCGGAGAAGCGGAGAAGAAGCAAAATGAGAGGAAGGAAAAAGAAAGAAACGTGGGGAGGTCGAAGAGTTACCGACGGTGAAATTACTGCGCGTTGCGTATCATTTGTACATAGAACATTTTGATATGACGTGTACTGTACATATGTTGAGAAAAATAGCTATTATTGAAAAAAAAACAAAAATGAGAGTTTGTGTATTATTTCTCGATTTCTCGGGAGAACGGAAGATTCTACCCTGAGAAATGGCTCAAATGGTGATGACGTTTGCTTATCCAGGTGTACCCCATCCGCCCAAGTGAAGAGCTATCGGAAGCCAATAACTTAACGCCAGCATGAATAACACGTGTTTCGGTGCCAAGTATCGAGGCATTATAGCACGCAGGAATCATCTTACATGAACAAATATTTATTTCAGACACTTTTGTCCGTTTTTGGGATAGAAGAACGCACGCAAAACTAAATAGAAGAGCTTTTCGACTCATCAAAAATATGAAGGTAACATACATTCAAGAAATTGAAGTATATGTGCTATTAAAAAGAAACACGAAACGAAACAAAGAAAAGAAACAAAAAAAGCCGAATCGAAGGATTGGCTGCATACTTAAAACCAACGATAGAATTCTATTGTCTTGCAATGCGTATTGTGGGTGTATTTATTTTTTTTAAATAAGATTCTCGGTGATTTTTTCATCTCTTTAATACATATCTTCAAACGTCCCCGTTGCCTTCCTTCTGCGCTGCGGTGCTTTCATAAAACCATGTTTTCTTCCTTTACTTCTTATTTGCATAACGACCTACGCGGTGATACCTGCATATACAGACTTTCGGGGCTTATTTAGTATCTCGCAACCGAATTGTCAGTCCATGCTGTAGGGGGACGATCCACATGAGGTCCGAATCCACAACGGGCATGTTGTGAAATGCCGTTCGAATAAACGCGGCTACACAACACACATCCTATCCTACAATCGAAGCGTCCTAATAGTGCACAGACCATCCCCCCCTCTCTCTCTCTCTCTCTCTCTCTCTCTCTCTCTCTCTCTCTCTTTCTTCCTGATACAGCCGTTTCAACGTGATACACGGAGCCTCGCTCATCCGGTTCCATATTCCATTGGTATATCTCTCCGACACTTTTTTGCGACAGTGCTCGCTACCGTCCCCTTACGCAGCTATATTTCCGTATTCCCATCTCTAAGCCCCTCTTAGATGTACCCTTTCCTCCTATCCCACATTTCCCCAAGGAATGCACAGCCGGACAAGGCACCACCGACGACTGTGTGGGCGTCACAAATTGACCGGTAGTAGCTAATGCAAAATTCAAGCGCTCAAATGAGTGTTGCACATGACACGATCACGCCACACCGTAGCATCTTCTGGAAAAGCCATTCAACAGATATATATACAGATGGCGGATATAATATATATATATATATATATATATATATATATATATATATATATATATATATATATATATATATATATATATATATATATATATATATATATATATATGCGTGCATATATATATATATACATATTTGGGATGGAGAGACGACGTGTTTGGAGTTAGTTAGTTGTTTGGAGAGGATTCCAGAGAATAGAGTAAAATCGAGCGAGAACATCACACCGTGCACACACACACACATACACACATTTTACAGCTGTCGGAGACCAGGAAAGAAACCCCTCATATGTGAATGTATGTGATAACATTCATGAAAGAGAAAGGCTTTTCCGCAGTGTCTTTTCTTCTGATTGTTGCGCGGCGGGAAATAAGATTTGCGTAAAATTCTTATTTGTGTGCATTCTCTCTCCGTGTGAATGAGTACGTGTTTATTTCTGCGTGCGTGTGTGTGTGCAGCGTGATGCAAGTGCTGACGTTTTTCTTCTCAGCTCCCATTCCGCTCCTTTCCCTTTGCGCTGCTATCGCCTCTCTTGTTTTCGTACGAAAATTCACAGCGTGCAGCTACAAACACAGTGAACCCTCTAAGATATAGATGATGTCTTCAAAACATTTTGACGGGTTTCGAGAATAATGCCTGAAACGAACTTCTCCTAGATGCTCCTAACAAGATTTATTGAATGGCAGTTCGAAATACTTTATTTTGCAGCCAAAGAAGGTCATATTTTACCACTTGGTGTTCTTGGATACACAATAGCAACACGTTGACTTAGTTTCCCTAAGATGAATGTTGAAAGTTCACATTAGAGAGACTCCACCACATTACTGTTTTACTCTGTTCTGTTGTAGCCATTAGCGCTTAATTATTGTTCATCTCCCTTTTTCTCGCTTCTCTATGTCTTCTTATTATTTCCCTTTGTCTGTTCGTTATCACTATTATGGTATCGTTAAGAGTTTGCAAAAAAAGATAGGAAAATACATATACCGACAATATTAGCTCTTCGCTCAGGCTCGATCTATACATGAACAGTGCTTTCACACTCCGGCATAACATAATACACGCGCAAACACACACGCACACACAACTATTAAATTTGGGCATATCTGTTAGACTGGGCTGACGGCGAAATAAACAGTCGGCGGTAAAGTACTGTTATGGTCCTCGTCCCATCCTTCTCCTGCCTAGTTCTAGGAAGATCTGCTGCCGTTCCGCCCTCGCCGGTCTAATGCTGTTGCATGCAACGTTTGGTGGTGTGTGAACCGTCTTAACTCGAATTGCACGTTTGCATGTGTACCCGCTGGCCGCCTCCGTGATTGAACCGGCTGTAGGAGCCGCTCTCGTCACTGCCTTCGTCCTCTTCGCTCGCTTTTTGGTACTCTTCCAGAGAGAAATCCATCTGTAACAAGGGGAAAACGGCAAAAGTTTCAGTGTTAGTACTTATAGAGCTAACAATCAGTGAGTGCGTTAAAGGAAAAAGAACATTATTCAATGTTTGTTACTATATGTAATTTTCCAATAGAATATGATAGCTAACGCTCCGTTTTTGCTGTGTCTTTTACAGTGTACTAAGCGTGTTCAATTATTATTTGTAGCAAGGGTGAAAAAGTCAACTCAAATAAGGACTTGAGTCCACTGTAGAATCATGCCGCTTATATTTTACGCATTTTACAATCAAACTGGCAACCAACAATGCCAGCCTATTTTTCTTTTTAATATGTAAACATGCGCCAAGGGTATGAAAACGATGAGCGCAATAAACGGAAAATCGCAGATCCCTTATGTTTACAGATCACAGATCTTTATCCTTTCATAGATGACCATTTGTGGCAAGGGTGAAAAAGTCAACTCAAATAAGGACTTGAGTCCACTGTAGAATCATGCCGCTTATATTTTACGCATTTTACAATCAAACTGGCAACCAACAATGCCAGCCTATTTTTCTTTTTAATATGTAAACATGCGCCAAGGGTATGAAAACGATGAGCGCAATAAACGGAAAATCGCAGATCCCTTATGTTTACAGATCACAGATCTTTATCCTTTCATAGATGACCATTTGTGGCAAGGGTGAAAAAGTCAACTCAAATAAGGACTTGAGTCCACTGTAGAATCATGCCGCTTATATTTTACGCATTTTACAATCAAACTGGCAACCAACAATGCCAGCCTATTTTTCTTTTTAATATGTAAACATGCGCCAAGGGTATGAAAACGATGAGCGCAATAAACGGAAAATCGCAGATCCCTTATGTTTACAGATCACAGATCTTTATCCTTTCATAGATGACCATTTGTGGCAAGGGTGAAAAAGTCAACTCAAATAAGGACTTGAGTAGACTGTAGAATCGTGCCGATTATATTCTTCGCATTTTTACGTTTTACTGAACTTAATTATCGCACAAAGAGAATCATGCAATCAAGCCAGACCTTTTTCGGGTTTAATAATGCGCACCATGTTAAGATTACTCATGTTAGTTAAATGAAGCAATTGACTGATTAGAGACAGCGTCAGAAACAGGGACAGCGGATGTTGTACCGCCCTTTATAAATCAATTCAATCGACGATTTCACTTGATTGTTAGAATATGCCTAGCAGACTATCACTCTAGTTTAATAAATTAACTAGAAAAAAAAACATTAAAAATACTACTTACATCGATTTTACAATCGTGCAGATTATACGCTTTGCTAAAAAAATGCTTGCGAGACACTACTAAATACACCTGATCAGCATAAACTCACCATTTCTACCGTCTCGTGGTCCTCCGGGATCGGATCGGGCTGCGGCGTGGGAAGATACTTTCGAATTTCCGGTACCACCTCTGGGGGCAGCGAGTCCGGGAAACCCACAACAAACTGTATAATCAGCCGGCCCTTTTCTGTTGGGTCATTCATCAACGGCATGCCCTCGCCGTACACGCACTTGGTCGACAGGTGTTTCACCACCTCGCCCGGACAGGACTGAATCACGATGTCACGCGCGTCCAGCGTTTTGATCACTTTGCGGAAGCCGCACAGCGCCTCCGCGATCTGCAGGTGCAGAAACACCAGTAGGTCCTGGCCGTTGCGCTTAAACACGGGGTGCGATTTCTCCTCTACTACCAGTACGATGTCGCCGGGCCGGCAGTCCGGCTCCTGGTCACCCTCGCCCTTCAACACGATCCGCTGCTCGTCCACCATGCCCGGGTACACTTCGACCTCAAGCAGCTTGCGCATGCGTACCGTTTTGCGCCCGTTGCACTCCTTACACCGGTCCTTGTCGTCAATCGTTTCGCCCAGCCCACGGCAGTTCCGGCACCGCTCCTCGTACTGCTGGACCAGCCCGGGCGCGATCTTCTGCACCTTCGTGATGACGCCCGTCCCCCGGCAAGGGGCACACTTTTGCGATGCGCCCCGCTTGCCGCCGATGCCCTCGCACGACTCGCAGATCACATTCTTCTGCAGTGCCAGCTTACGCTTCGTACCGGTGTACAGCTCCTCCAGCGTCACGGACAGCGTGTGTATCACATTGGACGTCTGTCGTTCGTTTTTCCTACACAGTGCATCACAGAAAGGCAAAAAGGAGGTGTCGAAACGGGAGAGATGATGAATAGGTATTTGTTGGACAGTAAAAGCGAGAGATGATAAAAAGGTACAGGTCTGGCTCTTACGCATCGGAGACGTTTGAGACAAGCCATTTAACCATGCAAAAAGATTGCTGGTATTAAATTGTTAGCAGCAACATGTGTAACATCGACATACCGTCCCGAGAAGCCACCGTTAAAGAACATGTGGAATATGTCCATCGGGCTGTGGAAGCCACCACCGCCGCCGCCCGCACCCTGCTTGATAGCGGCCTCGCCGCCCTCGTCGTAGATGGCCTTTTTCTCCGGATCGGATAGCACCTCGTACGCCATCGAGATCTGCTTGAACTTCTCTCCCTCGTTCGGGTTCTTGTCCGGATGGTACTTCAGTGCCAGTTTCCGGTACGCCTTCTTCAGCTCGTCCGGCGTGCAACTGGGCGCAACGCCGAGTATGTCGTAGAACTTCGTCTCAAAAACCATCGTGTGGCTGTGTGCGTGCGTTGATCGGCAGAAAATGTTTGAGTAAGGTTAGCGGCGCGCGTATGTTTGTGAGTTCGTCCCACCAGTTCGATAGCTGGAAAGAAAGCAGAAACACGCGGTTTAGAACGGCATGAATTATGCTGCCACAATAGGGCAGCCGGTTGAGCAGATATGCACGGCGGAACCACGCGATTTCGCGAACGTTCGCCTGTTGACGCTCTATCTCGTCAATCCACTGCTCTTGTCGGCCAATTATTCACCATGTTGCTACCAATGCTGCTGGATTTCCGCTCGCAGTAGCCCCCTCACACCGCCCCCCCCCCCCCCCCTCTCTCACCAGCCAGACATGAAAATGCGCAGACACATACGTAATTCTAACCTTCGAAACCGTTTGCATCGTTCCGGAACGTCAGGGACCATGTTCTTTTTTTGTAGCAATGGAAGCAGTGGACACCACACACTTCCTATCATCTAAGAGTGATACCTCCCTGTGTATGTGTGTGAGGCCGCTTTGGGTTATCCTTCAACACCTGGTCCTGATCACACAACTGCCAGCGTGCGTTCCGGGGCTTACCTTGTATTACTGTTTCCGCGTACCGAAGATGTCCCGTTCGTTGCAGCCCACGTAGCGCCAGTACAAACCGATGTAAAACTAGTGCGATTTCACAGGAGGACACCGCACGGGTTAGGCATAACGAGGTGCTGCCTCTTGATCGCCTGTTCTGGACCGATTTTCCTTTCTGCCTTGCCTGTAGCCGCGTACGCACGCACACCCGTAAAAACACGATTCGAATGTTCTGGAAGCTTCTTCTTTTCGCTGCCTACTTGCTCTTTCTGTATACCTACACCGTGGGTAGCCTATGCGGACAGTGCACCTGAATGCAAACTGTCACTTTATTTATAAGTTTTTTTTCTACACAAACAAAAGCGGTGTAGTAATTTGTGGACGGGTAAAATTTGTACTTTAAAAACACTGCAATCTGGATGGAAATTTATGAATACGGCCGTTTGGAAAGTAATAAGCCCGCAGGCTTTAAAACACTGTGCTCGCGCTATGAGAAAACGAGACAGATAGGCGATATGTGGCTCGCTCTGTCCTGGGGTCTACATAAATAGGGTCTACATTTCTTAAAAATTCTCGCCACCCCAAGGTGTTATAAATGACAAGGTGAAGTTGTTCAGAGCAGAATGACATTTCTCGACTTGACATATGTCTTCCGGGGGCTCCGGTATAAAAATCGGGGAGGGCTGGTGCGGGGTAATGAAATTTGTATGCAGAGAGTGACAGATGTCCCCCACAATGTCGCCCAGCAAAAGCGATAAAAATCAACCTTCTAAATACATTATCCTTGCGCCACCCGTAGTGGGCACGTTCGAATTGACTCACTGACAGCTGTCAGCTTTTGTATCGGTTATTCTACATTCCCATCACACCTACAGCGCGCACAGTGCCCATCAGATGTGATCTAATTTGTTCCTGTAGCGACAATGGATTGTATAAAATTTAAAATCTGTTTTGCTAATGCGATTATGGTTATAAATTATATTTCTTTGCGGAAAATAAAAAAGAGGTGTGAAAATACGTTGAAAAGCAAAGATTGTGGCTTATAGAGTGCTGTGTTGAAATATTTAATTCATAAACACCGTTGACTTTTAAACCATACATCGCACGTCAACGTAACCGTGGCAGTATTCGGTTAAGTAAACAATTGTCATGATTATTTATGGCAGAAGTTTAGCACCTAAAATTTGATCAAAATTTTTTTTTATTTTTATTTTATTTTTCTAAATATACATAACTACAAATAGTCTCCGAGATACACGGTTTTCTAAATTGCTAAGAAGGCACCTCTTCTATATTCCGCCTTGGCTAAAACCTATCATTTTAAGCCCAATGACACGATAGTTAGTTATATTTTTATAAATTGTAAACGAGCTTTTGTATGGTTATTTTTGAACAAACCATGCTTAGAGAACGTTGGATTGCATGCGGAGCAGAACGCTACGTCAAGTGCACAAACAGTCAAACATGACGTATGACAGTGGCACTCACGAGCCAACCTGCGCTCGTACAACGATAGGTAGAAACAACAATTAACGCTGCTAGAAACCACACCCCATCAAATAGCATCGCAGTGAGCTGTTGCAGCATCACAAAGCAAAGCCTCGAACCCGCCAACGATTAGGGAGTGCCCCGCGCGTGTGTGTGTATGTGTATCTTTGAGTGCGTTCTCAGTTCAGAGTTTCAGCAATAACCGCGTCCGAAAAGTGCATTCAACTGCAAATGGTTAGCTGGATGCACCCGAAACCATCATGTTACGAGTGTCCCTCAACCCACTACTACTGCAGCTCGTGCTGATCGGAGCGAGCGTGCTGGTGCACCAGGCGGCAGGGCAGCAGGGTGGCGTCGGCGGACTGCTGCGCAGCAGCAACAACAACCCCTTCTACGACATGAGTCCCGACGACGACTATCTGGTCGGAGCGGGCGGGGGCCAGCGGACGCCCGCCAACGTCGACGATCTGTTCCTGCGGGCGGGCGATCTACGCAGCGCGGAAGACTATTTCTGCCCGGAGCACTGGGCCGCGTTCCGTGGCACCTGCCTGCGGGTGCACAAGTCGCCCCGGAAGAGCTGGTACGCGGCGCAGAAGATCTGCCAGGCGTACCAGGGTGAGCTGATCAGCGTGGACACGATCGAGAAACACTCGTTCGTGGTGCGGCTGCTCGACCGGGACGTGAGCAAACTGAACCGGTACTACGTGTCCGCCCGCCAGGTGTCACCCGGCAACTGGGTGAACGCGGACAAGAGCCAGTTGATCGCGATCGAGGATGCGATCAACTACGAGCTGCTGAGCGCGGACACGGCTGACGAGTTCCAGTCGTACTTCGAGGGCGCCAACGTGCGCAACGCGGTCGAGCAGGGCGAAGCCGAAGGGGAGAACGACCCGCGACGGTACTACCAGTCGGAGCGGTACCGGAACCGTAACTACCTCGTGCTCGGCTTCAACATGCACAAGGAAAAGTGGCAGTTCTATCCGGTGACCGGGGAGGAGCAGTACCTGTTTGTGTGCGAGTCGCGCACGTTGTACAGCCAGGACAACCTTAACACGCTGCTGGAGGACCGGCGCCAGTTCGACTACGGGCTGGAGCAGACGGACGTGGAAAAGATACCGCGCGGCCCATACTTCATCCGGCAACCAGTCGACACGACGTACGACACAGGAAAGGCGAGTATTACGCGCGACGTGACGCTGAGCTGCCTGGCGGGCGGGTACCCGACGCCCCGCTACACCTGGTACAAGGAGGAGTATGTGAAGGACAATCTGACGGTGATCCAGATCGATCCGCTCCGGAACGCGCGGCACACAGTCAGTGGTGGCAATCTGATCATCCACCGACCGTCCCAGAACCTGGACCAAGGCACGTACCACTGCACGGCCCAGAACGCGTACGGCAAGATCCTGTCCGAGAGCGTGCAGCTCAATTTTGGCTACATTCTTGAGTTTAATCTGCAGCGCGCGCCCGAAAAGGGCGAAGAGAACTGGGGCAAGGCACTGGTATGCGAGGAGCCGCAGCACTATCCAGACGTGAAGTTCTACTGGTCGCGCAACTACTTTCCCAACTTCGTGTACGAGGATCAGCGTGTGTTCGTCAGCCACGACGGTTCGCTATATTTCAGCTCGCTCGAGGTGATGGACCGGGCGAACTACTCCTGCACGGTGATGAGTACGGTCAGCGACACTGGACGGAATGGGCCGTTCTTCGAGCTGTCCGTGTCACCGTCGCCCCACTACCAGGACCTGATTTTTGCCAACACATTCCCGAAAGCGTTCCCAAAGGTGCCGCTCGCCGGCAAGGACGTGCGGCTTGAGTGCATGACGTACGGGTACCCGGTCGCTTCATATAACTGGACGCGGCGCAACGGTAACCTGCCCCGGCTGTCCCGGCTGGAGAACTACAATCGCGTGCTGCTGATCCAGAACGCGACCGTCAACGACAACGGCGAGTACGTGTGTACCGCGCGCAACGGGAAGAAATCGATCACGCAGAGCATCTTCCTGAACGTGCAGATGGAACCGAACTTTACGATACCGCTGCGCGACCGTACCAAGGACTTCCAGAGCTCAGTTTCGTTCCTGTGCGAGGCGTACGCAATGCCGGACGTCAACTACACCTGGTACAAGAACGGCGAGCTGATGGAGGAGGACAGTGCGACCGGGGGCGGGCGGCTCAATCGCGACAAGTACACAATACAGGACAACCTGCTCAAGATCAACTATCTCGATCCGGAGGAGGACAACGGCATGTACCAGTGCAAGGCGACGAATCAGCTGAAGGGCGTGTACTCGGCAGCGCAGCTGCGCGTCCTCAGCATGAAGCCTTCGTTCAAAAAGCGCCCACTGGAGTCGGAAATCTACAGCATCGCGAACGGCAACACCACAATCCGGTGCGAGCCGGAGGCAGCCCCGACACCAAAGATTGTGTGGAAGAAAGATGGCAATGTCATCGGGAGCGGGGGTCATCGGAAAATCTACCCGACCGGGACGCTCCACATCTCGCCGACCTCACGGGACGACGAGGGCACGTACACGTGCATCGCCTCGAACACGCAGGGCATGGCGGAGTCGAAGGCGCGCTTGATCGTGCTGCAGGAGCTGCGCTTCACCGAGCAGCTGCCGCCGAAGCAGATCAAGCAGATCGGCGAGATGCTGTTTCTGCGCTGCGACGTCACGTACGATCAACTGCTGGACGTGGCTTTCGTGTGGACGCATAACGGCCAGCTGCTGACTGGGCACGACGATGCAGACGAGCAGCGACTGCGACAGCAGCCGATCGGACCAGCCCCGGACGGGGCCCGCATACGCATCCACTACAACACGCTCGAGGTGCACAACCTGACGCTGGTCGACGGGGGCGAGTACGAGTGTGTGGCGAAGTCGTCTGTCAACCGGATCGTGTCGCGCGCGACTGTCCTCATCCAGGGGCCGCCCGGTGCACCCGGTGCGGTGAAGGTAATCGACATCAAGAAGACGGAGGCACTGCTCGAGTGGACCAACGGTAACGACAATGGGCGCCCGATCTTGTACTACAATATCCTCGGCCGTACCAACTGGAACCGGACGTGGGTGAACGTGTCGACGCACGTGGTCGCGCAGGAAGCAGACCGATACAACGGACGCCGGCAGGCGACCGTCACCAACCTGACGCCGTGGTGCGGGTACGAATTTGCGGTGGTGGCCGTGAACGATCTCGGCCTCGGTACGCCCAGCCTCCCATCGCCGATGTACAGCACGCTAAAGGACCGGCCGTACATAGCTCCGCGCAACGTCGGCGGCGGCGGCGGCAAGATTGGCGACCTGACCATCACCTGGGACCCGCTGGCGCCGCACGAGCAGAACAGCATCGACGTGCACTATCGCGTGTTCTACCGGCTGCACGGGCAGCGCGAGTGGGCCAGCGAAGAGCTGCAGCGCCAGGGCAACGTCGGCAAGGCGGTCATCCACGTGCCAACAGACAAGTATTACACGCGGTACGAGGTGAAGGTGCAGGCGGTGAACGATCTCGGCGTAGGGCCGATCAGCGAGCCTGTGGAGATTTTCTCCGCCGAGGATATGCCCCAGGTGGCGCCACAGCAAACGATTGCCCGCAGCTTCAACTCGACCGCACTGAACGTGACGTGGGTGCCCGTATCGCAGACGCGCGAAACGATCCGCGGCAAGCTGATTGGCCATCGCGTAAGCTAACCGCTTCGTCCCGCGCTCAACGCGCGTGTTGAAAATGGTTGCTAACTTATTCAATTCTTTCCCGCAGCTCAAGTACTGGAAGAAGGAGCACAACGAGGAAGACTCGGTGTACTATCTGTCGCGCACCACCCGGCCCTGGGCGTTGATCGTCGGTCTCGAGCCGGACACGTATTACTTCGTCAAGGTGATGGCGTACAATGCCGCGGGCGAGGGCCCGGAAAGCGAGCGCTATCTCGAGCGGACGTACCGCAAGGCGCCTCAGAAGCCGCCGTCCTCGGTGCAGATCTACGGCATCAACCCGTCCACGATCAAGGTGACATGGCGCTACATCGCACCGTCCCAGGACGAGGAACCGGTGCAGGGCTACAAGATCCGCATCTGGGAGAAGGACCAGGACATGTCGAGCGCGAACGATACGGTGGTGCTGGTTGGCCGCAAGCTGGAAAAGTACATCGACAATCTAACGCCCGGTACGTGAAAACATTCCCGTTTCCCCGTGTCCAGTTAATATCACACAACTAATTGACTATCGTATTGACTTTTCCACTCTTCCGCCAGGCAAATCGTACAATCTGCGTGTGCTCGCGTTCAGTAATGGAGGGGACGGCCGCATGTCCAGCCCACCGATCCAGTTCCAGATGGGTAAATAATTGGGGCCCGGGAATATCAACAGCCCCGGGTGGCTCATCCCCTAATTTTTTCTCACTTCTTATCACTCATTCATCAAGCGGAACAAAGCAAAAGAAAAGGCTAAGAGCACAAAGCTTAGTAGTGCGATATTCAGGACATCACTTTAACAACAATATGCTGAAATACATATAATATATACGTTTAAAAATGTATCTAACCATATACTCACACAACACACATTCATTTATATGCTCCTCCATCCTCCAATCGCTATCTGTGACGTTTTATTTGTTATCGGTTTTCTCTCTTTTTCGCAGGCATCACGCAATCGCCCCTGAACGACGCAACCAGCCTGTCGGTTCCGTTCTTTACATTGGTCACGCTGCTATGCGCATTGCTGTGCCTCGAGTAAGTGTGACGCTTGCCGAACGGTTAAACAGTCACGCAACCTTCGTCGCCTTCGAAAATGCCATTCCACACAGATACACACAAAATACGGCATAATGCGCTTCAGTGACCTTATGCGGAAGCGTGATTCTGTTGTTTGCCTTTTCTTATTTTCCCGCGCTGAGTGTCGTTTTGATCGGGCGCCTTATAGACATAAGCGTGTAGGTTAGTTTCGATTGTCAAATGGAAATTTCATTACAGTGGAAGGTAGATAGATAACGAGAGAGAGATAGAGAGAGAGAGAGAGAGAAAGAGAAAGAGAAAGAGAAAGAGAAAGAGAGAGAAAAAGAGAAAGAGAGAAAGAGAAAGAGAGAGAGAGAGAGAGAGAGAGAGAGAGAGAGAGAGAGAGACAGAGAGACAGAGAGACAGAGAGACAGAGCAAGGAGAGATGGGAAGGGGGGGGGGGGGGGTAATTATAGGTAAAGGAAACAGAATGGTATTTTGAATGATAGGTATATTTACAGAAAAATATGAATATCAACATCCGTCCAGCAGTAAGCTAAGAATTTACAAGACGATCCGTCCTATGCGAGTCTGAGGCGAAAGATGTACAGGTATTCCCCGATGTACGCTATAAATGCGGACCGCAGGCCATAGCGTATCTCGAATATTTGCGTTAGTCAAATTTCGAG
This sequence comes from Anopheles gambiae, assembly GCF_943734735.2. Taxonomy (NCBI): domain Eukaryota; kingdom Metazoa; phylum Arthropoda; class Insecta; order Diptera; family Culicidae; genus Anopheles; species Anopheles gambiae. The sequence continues at coordinate 111,379 of NC_064600.1, read as the reverse complement.
GTTTTCAGACAATTATAGTTAATTTTCGTGAAATTTTGCATGAAGCGGTTAAAACATTTTAGCCATTTAATCAATTCATTGATCTGATTACAACTGAATATTTTAATTTTGATCTTTCCTTTTAAAATAGTTTTTTATATATATAATAACTCGGAATTTATTTGGCATTTGGCAATTGATGAGTCTATCATCAGCAATACACAACAATAAGCTCAAATGACTGTCAAATTTAGAAAGTTGCTTATAGAGAAATCTCTTATATCGGGGAATACCTGTACTAGTGAGACAACGTTTACATCTAATTTACAAAACGAAACAAATCGATTACAAAAATAAAGTATAAATCCATGTAAGACCAAACAAGCCCACATTTTTACTTCCAACGCCAAACCTGACGGAGTCAACAGCTGAATAGTTTGAACGAATCATCTGTGATTATAATGTAACCTGTAAAATCTGTCACGGTGTAACTAAAATCACAATTTACAATGCGAAAAGCGACACAAAAAACATTGCGTCACGAAACAACTATCCACAGTGGCGTACCGCATACACCACACAGTTAAAAACCCAAAACGCGCCTAAATGTAGGCAATCGGACATATGGAATTTTGAATCTGCCGTTTCACTTGAACTGCTTGATAACGCGTAATTGAGTCGCCGTAATTTCAAATCCTTGTGTACGCGCATCCGGTGAATTTGTACGGGTCATTGAACCCTTGGCGTCCCCAATATACCCAAACTAAATTCTGTCGCTCAATGTAAAAAGGGGATGGTCAGTTATTGAGCGTGCATGTATGTAAATATGTGTTAAAGGAAGAACACCTTTCATCCCGGCTTGTTTCTGAGGGGGTCGAAATGCAATGTCTCCGTACAAGCGATGATTACTGTTTACGACAAAGCCCAGAGAGCTATATTTTACCCTCGTATTTTTATACGGGCAGCAGCACCACGCGGCTCGGAGTGGGTTAGGAAATCGTTAGAGCGCTTTCGGTTTGTCGTGTTTTTTCACGTTCAACCGCTGCAATAAAGCGCCCTTCCCGAATCGTGACGATAGAATCTCATACATGGCGGGATAGCGTCAATTGTAAAAAAGAGAAGTAAAACTCTTTTTACACACAAACACACTCATGCACCCGGACGACGTAATTTTGCAAGGTAGATTGTGCGTGGCTGTTTGTTCTTTGATGTGTTAACACAGTAAAATGCATCTCCAATTCTCCGTGCGTGAAACATACGTAAAAGAGCATAGGCAATACTCCCTGTCTCTTCCTTTCTTTCCACCCTGCTGTGTACCGCCAACAAAGCTCCATTAAAAAGACGACCATTTCACCTGTGCCTGGGGGACGGCAACGATGCTAGTGTGCGTGTTTGGTCAGCAAAGCGAAATGCTACCCGATCCATCAGTCCTCCGCGCCAACCCTACGCGGTTTCCCTACAGGGGTAGAGCGTTTCATAGCGCATAATCGTTAGCTTCACGCTTGATTATCATCAAAAATACCCAAGCACCACAACCAATATGCTTCTTCGCTCTCTCAGACTTACTGGTCTGTTGGGTAGAACAAGAAAGCATGTTGATTTTGCAGTTGGGTATTTGCTATTGCTTTTCAATTTGAGAATTTGTCCGCTCGTGTTAACCCCTTGTGTCTTTCTCTCTATATTTCTCTCCTTCGCTTTTTCTCTCTCTTCTCTCTTTCGCACACACACACACATCGTTCGACCCAAGCTCGACCATCGGTCAACAGAGCAGCTCAAAACGCCCGGCACGTGCAAGAAAAGGAAGCTCGTAAGCGTGAGCACAGAACAACCAAATGTTGCCCCAAAATCGACATGTGCCCGTGGACGGCACTGCGCCGGTGTATATACAATGTAGGACTTTGTGTGCGTTTGTGTGTGCGTGTAGAGTCACCATTAAACGATTATGGGGCTTCAAACCTGGCTCTCTTTCCCTCTCTCCCTCTGCCGTCCGAACAACTCACCTTAGCAACCGCTTACCCAGCCTGCAGGGGAGCTCTGCCAAAAAGCCATCCACGCATAACTCTCGATTTTCTTCGTGCTATTTTGTTGTGTTTAAATCTATTTCAAAAGCAGAGTAATATTTTTGTGTACCGTTTGCTTCCATTTTGTAGATTACTTTATTTCTCGTGCCAACGTCAGCCCAGCAGAGCCGCACTGCTCTTAAATACATTCCAATCAGAACGGCAAAGTAAAAGCCAAACGCACACCGAGAGCGTTCTACAAAGTATAGACGACACACGATACAGCGGTTAGATGCAGGGGTTAGTGTCGCTATAAACGTGTTTCTACCAAACCTTCGAAGCCGCTGCCCCAACCTTTTCCGCAGTAGTTTGGCGATCATTGGTCTCTAGCGTTTCCCAAGCGCCACATATTAAGCTTAAACGACTGGAAAATTTAATGTACATACAAAAAAATCGAAAACATCGAAGGTTCACTGCATTTGCTCAATAGATGGCGGCATTTTACTCATCGTTATATTTAAACAATTGTATCGCCGTTCTAGTTCTAGCAATGCATAATTTCAATGCCAAGCCATACAACATTACAGAGAGAACGTGCAAGCTATCAAAGCGAGGAAAATTCCACTGGGTTGGCTATCTCACCAACAAATAGCCTCCGGCCTTTTTTTACTAAAACCTGTCCTAAAACCTTTACCCTCATCCAAATGATCGTAATAATTTTCGAAATAGCATAAACGTCCGATCAAATCGCATTCCCAATAGGTTGCAGAGCACAACCACAGGATTTACTGATCTTCTCAGAATGGCAACGGGAGTCCAGTGAAGCCTACGGTAATCATCTACTCGTATAGGAATTATATTTTCCTTCAAATCTACGTGGTCAATCCAGTGCTGCAAAATGTCACTGTCAAAGTCATACAAATTCTCAAAGTCATAAAAACGAAATCCATATCAGCGTCACGTACTTAATTGTGATAATCAAAGGTGATGCTCGAACAGTTGATTACCAATGGATGCTTCGTGGCATTTTTGCGACCAAGGCTATGTCATGACTTTTTTTTGCTGTGATCCGTTCTGCCAAATGTCACTGACATAGACAAGACTAATTCCGGCTGAAACAAAATAATGTCAGCGCCTCAAGCTCTACTGTGATGATCATATGTGATACTCGAACAGTGTTGCTGCGGGGACACCCGCGAGACAACCCCTGCCAATGTACGAACGAACCATGACGTGCGGGCACGCATCTGTAGGCTGTTTCGCTCCCACCTGCTGACCTTCCGTATATGCGTCCTAGCCTTCCTGCTGCCGCGCGAATCCTCCGCTCACCAGGGTGACATGTAGGGTGTCTACCATTTACAACACTCACCAGCCGGACAAAATATATTCAAGCCCGTATGCTGATGTACGAGAGAAGAGTAGACAAAGAGAGTGTGCGTGTGTGTAAGCGTGTGTGTGTGTGTGAGAGAGAGTGAGATAGTGTGTGTGTGAGAGAGAGAGAGAGAGAGAGAGAGAGAGAGAGAGAGAGAGAGAGAGAGAGAGAGACAAAAAAACGTATAAGCCATAAGACCGAAAGACACACCAAAACGATCACCTCAAGTAAAGGCAGAGTGCGAGAAAAAGAGAGCGAGAAAGCGTGAATGAGTATCATCATTCACAAAACCAAAGCGATTTTCGACGGTACGCGGGATCAATCCGAAAGCGAAGAACAGCCTACAGCCAACAACACCAACCGAAAATATAAAGATTCGAGCCGGAATCATCGATGAGAAAAGCGAACTCAAAAGGGAAGAGAAGAAAACGGAAGAAAACGCATTACACACACGCGCGCGTAAGGAACAACACCCATACCGATTCTAGCGCGTAGAAACGTTGCCGCTCGTATAAGAGTGCTGGGGGAGACAGGGTGATTGTAAAATTGCTTTCCCTTCTTCCCTTTGCTCTGGTACGGTATGCGCTACACAGCGCGCACGACACTTCCACCCTTCGCCGGAACGTACATTGCTTGTGTGTGAGTGTGTATCACGCAACGAGCCTTTCAGCGCGGTGACCGCGTACCCAACCGAAATGCTTGTGTATTTTCCTCGCCCTTTATTCCTTCCTCTTTCAACAAATATTAAAATGAGCGAACGCAAAAGAGCGCAAGCATGAACGAGAGAGAGAGAAAGAGAAAAAGAGAGATAGAGAGAGGTAGAGGGAAGAAGAAATCGAGAGCGATGCGACAGAGCGAATGAGAGCGAGAGAGCTCTCGTTCTCGCTCTCACTATCGCTATGCACTCCGTACAGTGCCCGGTTATATCACCGCACTGTTGCTGTTGTTCATCTTCTCCCTAATGCTTCCTAATAGGAGAGAGAGAGAGAGAGAG
>NC_064600.1:94534-104534 GCF_943734735.2 Anopheles gambiae | reverse complement strand
CACCTCCACCGCACCTACACCTGTTAGCACAACGAATGTGTGTGTGGGTGTTAGTGCGTTGCAAGAGCGTGACTAGCGAACGCTTGTGTCAAAACAAGGGATGCGAAAAAAGTAACACATATAATACAACACATATAAGTAACATATGTATATGTATACATAAGTATACATATGTATATATATATATATATATATATATATATATATATATATATATATAAAAATCGTATATATATATATATATATATATATATATATATATATATATATATATATATATATATATATATATATATATATATATATATATATATATATATATATATATATATATATATATATATATATATATATATATATATATATATATATATATATATATATATATATATATATATATATAATATATTATTATACACATACACACCTCATTGTGAGCCCAGCAATACACACGCAATGTTTAAACAAACATTTGCGTGCACCAGAAGCGATCAACAAGAGCGTATAGAGCGTCGCACAAGCATGACAGAGAGAGAGAGCGAACGAAAGAAGCAAAAACGAGAGCGTATCATGTTTGCAGTGCTGCCGAGGCAAGCGCACGTTGACAACAGCAAGTGTGAGCGAAATGGCCGATCGCAAGAACTTACCGAACGAACCGAAACCGAAACCCCGACAACCGCACGGTACCCAAAAGTGAATGTACAGCGTCCGTGAAGCGATAAATGATTGAAAGAGAGAGAGAGAGAGAGGAAGAAAGAAAGAGAGAGAGAGAGCGTAAGATAGATAGAGACAGAGAAAGATACACACAGAGAGAGAGAGAGAGAGATATTGAGGGAGCAAACCACCGAAGGGGCTAGCTCCGGAGATTCAGTTTTTGTAGTTGTTTTTTTAGCTCTTCCGCTGGGGTCCCCGTGTACGGTGTAAACCGAAAGACATTCTCATCATCCGACTCTGTGTGCGTGTATGTGTGTGGTGCACCAGGGGGTAAAGTGCCTTATTGTTTTGTATTCGTGAACTTCACCATCACACCATTTTCATTGCTATCGAATTCTAATCGAGGATAAAAGTGTTTTTGTCAAACGTTAGCCGAAACTGCCGAAACTACTGACCTTAGCGGTTCTGTGATTTTCCCGCCTTTCCCATCACAAACCTCTCCACCCTTTCTACCGGTTTGGTGCGCACGTGTGTGTGCTTGTGTTTTTTTTTTGTTCTGACTGTGTTAGTATCGTGCGTGTGTGTGTACATTTCCACAATTGTCGCGTGCAAATAACCGCTTTCCCCCTCACCCTTCTCGGCAGCACCATTTAGCAATCTTGTATCGTAAGGAGATCACCCCCTACCCCGCCCATTCCATGTTTTGATCTACTGGTTGGAAATATTGAGTCACAAAGGTGTGTGTGTGTGCGTGTGAGAAAAAGTGTAATACAGTGAATCCCCAACTCTTTCCCCCACCACACTTTCCACGGCGAAACTCCAACCCGGTGATAAGGTGACAATTGACAAGACATCATTGCCCGCGTGAACCAATCAGTGCCACAACACACACGGCCCAGCAACTCACCATTCAACTGCCCACAACCAACATAACCCAGCTCCAGCGCACACACATACACATACGCGTGTGCGTGTACCCCGTTTCGGCGCGTACCATGACGCAGTCGAGTACGTGCGTGCGTTCGTGCGAGCGTGTGTAATCAACTCACCATCCCCCTCCCATTTTCTTCCGTTTCCTTTTACCACCCGCGTGCTTGTGTGTGCGGGTGCGCGAGAGGAGACGGGCCTATCCATTCTTCAATACAGGCAAAAGTGAAAGAGAGTAAGTGAGAAAGCAGTGCAGCAGGCGCGCGCTACGCCGCCGTCTGTCAAGTGTGTGTGTGTGTGTGTGCAAAGAGAGACGAGGAAGACGCAGGCGAAGGGGTCCGGCTGAGCGCGAAGAAGGAGTTTAAAGCGGTACGCAGTTAAAAACAACCAGTCACCCCTATCACAGACCACCACCACCCACCAACCGGCTTCAAAATGATGATGGTAAGTGCAAAGAACAGGGCAGTGTTTGTCCGACGTATTGTTTTACTTGTTTTTTTTTTTTATTTGTTTGTTTCTTTTCCGTTTTTGGGTTTGATGTTGTCCTCTGGTTTACTCTTTGTAATGTGGTTGATTATTCTCCTTCTTCATGATATTATTGTTTTTTTCCTCGTGTAATGAAATTAATAATACTAGGTATTGGTGTCGCTTCCCTGATCGTTTCGTGTTTGCCCAATCGCTCAACTCAAATCCGCTTTGACGCACAGATTTGTCGCCCGATAGTGGCTTTTCCTTTCCTTGCTGAAAACTTTTCAATTGTTTGGCCGTACCAAAAATGCCTGCTAATCGGTACAAATGTAACTGTCAAAATTATAAATCTGTCAAAATCTAAAATTCGCCGTGTAATCGCTCCGGGACGGACGAACCAAAGCGCCAATAGGCCACTCGGGTTAAAGGTTGCTTTGCGGTGAACCCGTCACCGATTTTTTTAATGACTGACCCTCTTACACAATTTCCATTCACAGTCAAGGTGAAAAAAATTGAATGCAAATTTTCCTCTTACAGTTTTCTTTCTCCCCACTCAAGACAAATGAAAGTAAAACCAACGAAGAAAATGGACAGAAAGGAAGTGACCGGTGACGGTGTTGTTGTTGATTTTTCGCCACGCATCTGGAAGTATTAAAGTGCATGAAATTTTCGAATACGATGTCCCACAGCCTATCGTACATAATCCTACACGCACAGACATTTTCCCTGCATACAGCTAAGTAAAATCTAAGTAAGAAGCGGCCCGTCGGATGCATGCCGGAGAGTGGAAAACTTGAGGGAAATGTGTTTGGCCTCACAAATGGTGGGAGTAAACGATATCAATAGGGAGCGATAGCGAAAAGGGGGAGAAAGAGAGAGAAAAAGAGAGAAAGAGGGAGAAAGAGAGAGAGAGAGAGAAAAGAGAGAGAGACGAGAGAAACATACGGAAAAAGAGCAAGAGGGAGATAATTATAGGATAACTTTACGACCGTGCCGATGGAGATTCGTTATGGACAAGCCTGTACGAAGGAAGTTATGCTTCCTGTGCCCATTCCTGACTGTTTCGTCGGCCAAATGGTCAACTCCGCTCGTACACTTTGCTACCACACTACCATGGCCACCGTTTTCACCACATTTCCCTATCACTGTTTTACTCAAAGTCATTGACTTAAAGATTAAATGATAAGGATGAAAGAAAATGAAGGTGGACTAGAGAAAACTCTCTCTCTCACACACACACACACAAACGCGCGCGCGCGCAGGTACGCATGCAAGCACACACGCGTATATACGCACACAGTCAGTGTCTCGTGAATGTGAGTGCGTGTGCGTTTTCCGATTTTTCCTTCATCGCCGCTCATCTTGAGTTTTCACCCGGAAGGGTCGGATAGGACGTTTTGATGGATCGCCGGGAAATGTCGTGTAGGTTGCGATTGGTCGTTCTACGGGTGTGAGGTTGGCGGCAAGGAAGGGGCCATAGGCTTGGCAGTTTCCTGAGCTATTGCTTACGTCCGTCTCACTTTGCCTTTCGCAATTTGCCGCTCAATTTGTTGGAGGTTTTTGGGTGGGGGGGGGGGGGGGGGGGGTGTGAGGAACGGATGGGGAGGAGAATGGGATAAGTAAGAACTTTCCTCTGCTAGATCTCGTAGGCCAGGAGTGGTGCAAATATGATGGAGGGTGGAAAACAAGGATGTCGTTGTGGTTAATGGTGTGCGCTTGGTTGGTGCGCTTTGTTTTTCCGCCACTGTAAAGTATAACGAAGCCTTTTTCCAATCCCATTTTCTCTTTCTCTTGTTCTCCTTCTTTTTATTTTTCTATCTCTCTTGCGCTCAATATTCTCTTTCATATTTATAATCAAGGGTGCGTGCATCCTTCCACGGAGTCCTTCTTCTGTTTTCCTTTTTGTCCCCATCCCATCGTCAAAGGCAAAACCTTTATTTCCGATGACTGCTACCGACATGAAAAGCACAGGAAAAGCACAGCGGAGGATGTTGGAGTACGCGCAGGCAGGAAATTTTCCCGCTTGCTTTATCGTCCCCTTTGTGCTCTTTGTCTCATTCCCGTGCTGTCGAGTTTGGATGAAATTCCCTGAAGACGACCCCAAAATCAAACGATGCTATTGCCAGCGCTGCTCATTTTATCTCCTTACAGGGTTTTCCAAGTCACTTTTGAATGTAAATACTGTTTTTCACCGCGTGCGAAATGTTATTCAACATCACTTATTTATTTCATTATCATCATACAGGGGTCTCCAAGTCACCTTCAAATGTAAACATTGTTTTTCATTACGTGAAAAAACGTAATCCACATCATTCTGATACTTCATTTCCATTATAATAATTTTATATTTCTTCAGCATGATTTTCAACACTTCATGGGTCTATTAGCAACGTTTTTTTTCGTCCGGTTTTGAAGCAGCATATCATCAAGATTTGTACAACATCTTCAAAACTAGTATCACATGTAGTTTGATGCATTTTTATTACATAAGCGTACCAATTTGAAAGGGATGAAGGTCTAGCTCTTGCACGCGGTGAAAAACAATGTTATCATTCGAAACTGACTAGGAACCCCTGTAACATTTTTTACATTTGAAAGTGACTTGGAAAAGCGTGTAATAATTCTTAATTTCTTTTGTATGATTTTCAACACTTCAATGGTATGTGACCATCGTTTTTTCACCGGGGTTTGACACCGGATATCATCATCCGTTAACCTTTGATGTATTGAAAATCATGCTGAAGGAATTAAAAATTGTCATGAAGGAAATGAAGAATTAGATGTATATGGATTAACATCTTGCACACGGTGAATAACAATGTTTATATTCGAAGCTAACTTAGAAAATCCTGTATAGACTCACCCGTAATATTCCGGTGGTAGACTGCATCTCCTCGACAGTAAAAGAGAGCGTATCAACTCTTTCCACGCATACACACAGACGCACACGCAGACACACATGTAGCAGTACGTACTTGCGCACGTTGGTGTATGGTTGTTGTCACGGTCCCGAAGAAATGTCCGTTCGCCCCCGCATACGAATATCTCCTTGCTAGGGGAGGACATCTTGGACTTCTCCTTGGGCTTGGTGGTAGTAGCGCGCAGTAGGCACGACAGCTACGGTAGTATATAGTGCCGTTTCGCCTAATGGGCAAACTTCGAGTGCGTTCTTGTTCCCTTTTGTTTCGTGCCTGTGTGTGTAGATGACTTTGACTTTTGTGACTGCTTGGCTACATGGCCCCATGTCCCAATGTTTTTGTACATAGTCGTGCTATGGCACTCATAAATTTCCAAACGTCCATTTAGGCAGCCATTTTCTAGTTTCAGACGCGCGCGCGAGAGAGAGAGAGAGAGAGAGAGAGAGAGAGAGAGAGAGAGAGAGATGATAGTATGTCACAAAAAAAATATTCTGATATTCTTGGAATGCTGCTTCAGTGGACAGCCCGAACAATTTTGTTTGCCGAAACAAAGTCTACAGATGTCCAAACACTGTTTTTCTTTTGACTATTTAGACGTTTTATAAGATGAGTCTTGAGTTGAAGTGCTGACTACAGTCAATAGTTTTCTCTCAATTGGTGTTTTACATGTTTTGGTAGTAATTACTCCACGCAGGTAGTTCTAAACCAACGCGCATTCTTGCCACCACCATCCTTAAACATTCGGTGTGTTTTAAACAATCCTTAAACGGAAATATCCTTACTTTGACTCTGAGTGTAGGGGAAAGCGGGGCAAAATGGGAATGTGGGGCAAAATGGACACCCTCTATTTAAGCATTATTTGACTACAAAGATTCTTTCCAATGCTCAAGATGTATTCATTAGAGTGTTCTATGAACACCATGTAAGTGTCATAACCCTTACATAACAAATAACCAAGAAAAATGCTAAATTAGGTTTAGTAGCATATTGATGTAATTTTTGCCACTTGGAAACTAAGCTTGATGTAAGTTTCACAGGGATGCGTAGAAGTTTTACATGATATATTTTTACATATATGATATTTCTATACATTTTTAATGAAGAAAGCAAGGCGATTTAATAAACATGCTTTGCGTGGGTCAAAATGGGCGGTTACACTTGGGGCAAAATGGGTAGATGCTTTTAACATACGGCGCTTAGTGAGGCTATGGTGTTTTATTTGTCGCCTCAATAATGATAACAGGCACCGCTTCAAAAGATTCGATTTAGTAGATTTGAACGTGTAAAAACTGTTTTAATTTTGATAACATATTTTTGGAAGAATTTTAAGGGCTTTCCTGACCAGCAAAACATAAGATATAACGAAAATACATTTCAAGAAACGTTCGCAAAAGCATGGACCATTACCTAAGCGCAGTTGTTGTGGTCCATATTGTCCCAGTGTTTTGACGTTTCACAGTTTGTTTACATATGCTCATTTTGGCCCGCGTGTCAAAATAGCTTCTCGTAAAACGTCGGCATTTATTTTATAGTTTATAGGTGGCAATTTTAATCCATAGATACATGGTGTAGGCATACAATAATGTAAGAACAATTATGTTTTGTGGCATATTCAAAGGAATATTCAGTCAATTGCTTAACATGCACATTTTACCCCGCTTTCCCCTACAGTCAGAATATAGAGAAACGACTTCCTCCTTCAATTACAAACATTCCACACATTATGTTTGAAATAATTGCCTACCCTTTTCTATATGTGGCACCTGCTGCGGTGCCAAGCACACTAAAACCACACACTATCCTCCCGACCTGTGTGCATGTTCATGCGGGAGCGTGATTTTAACCCTAGCATTACACTGCACAGTGGTGGTCATGGTGTTGGCGGCGACTAAAACAATTATGTTCTGGAAACAAAACAAAACCAGACACATGAACGCTGAGCCCCACCTCTGTAGCACAATGTCCGCAATGATGGAGCACAAGTGGTAGAGCGATCAATTTGGTTCTGTCAATGTTTTGTGTATTATTTTGTAGTTGTATTTTTTCCCTATTCTCGTTTTACAAAATTTTAACGACCTCGTAAACAATTGGGAAAACAGCCTTTGTTATGGTAGAAAATGTAAACAAATTTTGAAAGGTTCGCTTTCTGTCTCTGCGTCTACCCTCCTAAAACTATGCAATAGCCGTTTGTGCGCGCCCAAATGTAGGCAACGAGAAAGCAAATACTGACAACAGCACGCGTATCGCGGCGGGAAGAACACGATTTATACTCAGCCGCCTCTTTCTTTTACTTGACGAATAAAAGCAGTATGTCAGTGGACAAACCAAACCAGACACCACTTGAGAGATTAATGCAGTCGCGAGAGTCAAAGTCTCTATAAACAAAACAACCAACCGACCGCACAAAACTTACGGCTGTCGCGGTTGGAGAGCTAGTAGCATTAGCATCGTGCACGTTTATGATGCCACATTTTGGGATGCGGTACCGTGTAACTAAACTTCCCACCAAATGGCGTCGCGCCGTGAAGCACGAAGCCATATTCCATGACATTCTATGATATTAGCAGTGCTGCGAAATGTCACTATCAATGTCATAAAAAAATCTGACTGAAACAAAACCCATATCAGCGTCACGTACTCAATTGTGACAATCAGAGGTGATACTCAGAACGATTGCTGTGACTAATACATGCTCATGACATGTTTGCGACCATCGCTTCGTCAGTCACTATATCACGACTTTTTTTGCTGTGAATAATTTTGCAAAATGTCACTGCCATAGTCATGACAAATTCTGGCTGAAACAAAATCATCTCAGCGTCACGAGCTTTACTGCGAAGATCAAAGGCGAGCCTCAAACAGTTGGTGCGACCATCGCATGCTTGGTGGTGACATTGTGTGCAACCAACTCGTGTTCAATCACGTGGTCGCGACATTTTCAGTCGGTAATCATCGCGATGGTCACGGGAGATATGCATTGCGTGCGAGTGGTTCCAAGAAACAAAATGAGCATGGTTTCTCGCACTGTTTGACCCGACAGATAATCAAAACAGATAGAGGGAGAAAGCATGCTCATTTTGTTGCTAGAGCCTACGCGCCAAGTATATTCTAAGAATGTCGCGATTATCGCCGACAACAATGTCGTGACCACGTGAGTGATCAAAAGTTGGGTGCTAAACTAAATGTCACCAAGCATGTGATTGATTTTCCAACTGTTTGATTATAGTCACTGATCATCTCAGTTGTGTACGTGATCTGATTTGAATTTCGTTTCAGTCATGAGTGTTGATGATTGAAACAGTGGCATTTGGCAGCACTGTTCACAGCCAGAAAAAAAATCATGATAATGCTTGCGCCGGCATTAAGCTAAGCTTGTCAGTCAGAGTATCGCGTTGGACTCAAAAATTCACATGTCGTGTTCAGCATGTCATGGCGAACTTTTATTGACTATCAGCAATGAGCATCAAGCTACCACGGATATGTTCATTGTTTTCGTTGGTGAAAATCTCGTGATACTCATGACATTTTGCAGCACTGGATATTAGATGAAAGGTCCTTACAAAAACAATCAGTTTCACGGCGAATATTTTCACGCCATGGGTGGGCACGTGAAAAATTTGGCATTTCATCGAATGTCATCGCACCATACAGGATGACAGCTGGGTATATACATTTAGGCGTGAAATGTTTTAGCCATGTTGTTTTTGGTTATTTTTTTACGCTTCACGGCGTGAAATTGTCTCGATATGTTTGGTTGCTCGGGTAGATGTATAGATGTGAATTGTTTGCGATTCATGCGCGCCATTCCACGTAGGACCCCCTCTCCTTTCCTTTGACTCTCTGTGTGTTAGCCATCTTTTAACTCGCGCAAAACCTTAACGAAGGACTGAGAAACGCACGGGAATGGATGAGTGTAAATTGCTAGCGCATACAGAACGCGCCACCGCGCCATCATGCTACCATCTAATACGGACGTCACACGAGGCGTAAACTCAAAAAGTTTACACTTGATTTGTATGGAAGAGTGTAAACTTCCTGTCAAAAGATTATAGGGTTGTGTGGCTGAAATCGAATTTACGCCAAAGTTAACGCCAAAGTTCGGGTGACGTTCGTACAAGCAGGCTTTTAAGGAAGGGGTTTGTGTTATTACCAACAACAACAACCCGACCACGTGTAGATTCAACAGCGTGTTGGTGCCTGCACTAATGCTAACCCGTGCAAGAGCTTTTTTTGTTACTGTTGTTCCGGTTGGAAGGGTACAGAAATAAACATTCCGCTGGATTTTGCGCGCGCGCGTGCTTGTTTTTGTTTGTCTGCTTTGGCTCACTGCCGTCGTACGCTTTTTGCTCTCGGTATCTCGTTTGAATGCCTTAGGATTTTTTACGCAAATTTTACCTATACCATTTGGCGCTGTAAGACAACCGATTGGTGCCGTGACACAAGTGTTCAGTTATAATGTATTGCCGGTTATGAAATCAAATCGCATTCTTTCTGCCTTCTTTGAGCTGGCATTCATTTGTTTAACATTACTTACTTACTTACTTATCCGGCGCTACAACCGCTTTGCGGTCTTGGCCTGCCTCAGGAGTGCCCGAAACCGCTCACGGTCTCGCGCCTTCGTCTGCCAGTCCGTTATCCCATTAAGGCCGCTTAATGGCGGACGCCTCCACGCCATCTTGCCACCTCAATTTGGGCCTACCACGCCTTCTCTGTCCTTGTGGACGGCCTAAAAAGACTTTACGGGCTGGGTCGTCCGTTTCCATGCGTACAACATGTCCAGCCCACCGGAGCCTGGCGAGCTTAATACGCTGTACGACAGTGAGGTCGCCGTACATCTCGTATAGCCTCGTCATTATATCGGCTCCTCCATTGTCCTTCCACACATACGGGGCCAAGTATCCTTCTGAGCATCTTCCTTCGAACGCGGCTAAGAGGGCTTCGTCAGATTTGGACAGTGTCCATGTCTCAGAGGCGTATGTGAGTACTGGTACTATATAGGTACTATATAGTCCCAGCTTCGTCCGTCGCGACAG
>NC_064600.1:85343-94334 GCF_943734735.2 Anopheles gambiae | reverse complement strand
TTATCGGCATAATGATCGCTATGCTTGTTTGCATATCGCACGTTCGGGTGGTACTTAGACCGGTTCGCTTAAGCCTCCTTCCCACGGTCAATTATTTGGAACGGCGTGCCCCATATGCTGTCAAATTGCTGGCAAACGTGCTAATTCACACACCACCGCATCGGGTGGTTGAAGCACGTGTCAGAGGGGGAGGAGGGAGGCAATTCGCAATGACAATATAATACCGGCGGTAAATCCAATAATATCACATGTGTGAGCGATGTCCCTTTTCTGCAATGCACTGTCGCATGCCGATTGGGGTCCACACACCGACTGTGAGAGAACGAGCGGTTGGTTGGGAAACCGCGACCGGGTGAAACAATGCTGCACCGAAAACCCGGTTAGCTTGCTTTTCCACTTGCTTTCGGCAAGTTAGTTACCGGAACGATTTTGCCGGTTTGTTTGCCTGGCGTCTCTGTTTGACCCATTGATTCAGCATTTTCAACCTTCGTTCAATAACAATCAAAACTCACGCATACCTGCTATGGATTCACTGCTTCCCCGATGACGCCCCCTCCCAGCAACCCCAAAACCGTTAATTACCGTCATTTTCATTACTGAGTACCAAACCACCGGTGCGTCAAATAAGATCATCCTTTAAATCCTTTGTACCATCCCTACTGAGCAGAAATACGACATTGAAGGGGGCAGGGGGAGGAAAAATAAATGCTACATTTTGTGTTTGGAATAAACAATAAACGAAGAATATGGAACAAATGAGAAATGGTGTTATAAATAGTTTCAATGAAACAACAAAGGCCCACTTTGATTTTGTAAACCTATGTAAACCACCATCCGTTGGTTTTGTGGTTGGACAGTGGTTGGATTACGCAGCCGTTGCATGCCTACCGGAGAAGACCACCTCTAATTGTCATTTATAAAACGGGACAGATTTATTGGCTTGTATACAATCGGAAAACGCGCCGAATTAGTGTTGTGTGCTAGGTTGTTGTTCTAACTACGTTTGTCAATTCCTCTCACAACAGCAAAATAGAAAACGATGGCAAATTCGTTAACGGTGGATGAGTTTAAATCTTTCAACCACAAACCGCTTCTAATAAAAGGACATTTCCCGTTCATCCGGATGCAATTGCTCGCGGTTAACAGCGATCCAAGAGCGGATATGCAGCGATCGAAGTCGGCAGAAACGATCGTACGACCGCAGCAGGACAATGGTGGACGGGTACCGTTTCCAGGCGGCAATATGATGCTGATCAACACGACAAATGGTCGCAGTGTAGGTGTAGTTGGTAGGATCCTGCACGGTACTATCGGCTATCCGAGAGCGGCATCACCGTTTTCAGGCGGCAAAAGTGATGTTCTAGTAGCTGTAGCTGATAGCTTCCTGCGCGCCACTATCAGCGAACAGAGATCAGCGATGCAGCTACCGAAACCGGTAAAATGATTGTGCGGCCGGAACAGGACAATGACAGTCGCCCGGCACAGTCTGATGATGGCGGCAATACGGCGGACGGCATAATGAAAGCTTTTGGCAGCGGTGCTGTAACCTGCAGGATATTGCTTGGTATCTCGGAAACGACATGGAAATATAGCGCCTGGATGATGATGTTTAGGTCGGTTGTGAGGAGAAGATTTACATAGAGAATACAAACGATACCACTCAGCAGTAAGAGTTAGCAAACATTTTCTCATTGTTTTCGTTAGCAGATGAGAATTAGCATGGTGCGTCCGTTACGTTGTTTGTTTACGCTGGCGATGCTTGTTATGACTGTCAAACGGCGGTACCGTTTTGACGACCCAGTTAACATTTGATCAACACATATCCTTATAGCTTAAGCAATACGGCCTTTTTGAACTGTTACTCGTGATTTAAAAAATATCCTTGTAGCTATCGATATTCGATCAATAGAGGAGTTTAATATGATCCATATTTAACCCTTTATCGATGATAACTGCTTCGCAGTAGCAATGAATTAGGAAGGAATTTGTTTGTTTGATAATGGTGTAACTACCATCTGTGATAGAAAACTGCTGTTCAAACTGCATACTATTATCCTTGTTTTTGTTGGTTGACGTGTACCGGGGGGCTTTATCCTTGTGTTGTACAGGTAGGGGTGCATAAGCGTAAAGGTGAACACGCATTAACTTTCGCAGCGGTGTGCCCCGGGGTCCATAGACATGCCCGGCTAAACCCAAAAGGTGTGTGTGGCACTGATGTTTATTTGCTTGCTTTTTCCTTACAACCAAATGATTCATTATCTCGTCTCACGGAGAGGATAGTGTCAACACAGCAACAAGTAATGCGAAATTGATTAAAAAAAAGAAGAAAATAAACAATACATAATAGGAAAAACAGAATTTGTTGCACATTTAACATAAATACTTCACAAACAATCGTTTGTGTTTGCACGCTTTGTGCTTGCGCGCTAAAGAAGCTACCAATACAAACATAGTGCCTTTTTTCGCCGATAGCACCCTTTCTGCTATTGTCGCTGATAGAGCCTTTTTATATATACAATACAATATATATATATATATATATATATATATATATATATATATATATATATATATATATATATATATATATATATATATATATATATATATATATATATATATATATATATATATATATATATATATATATATATATATATATATATATATATATATATACAATACAATATATATATATATATATATATATATATATATATATATATATATATATATATATATATATATCTCATATTTATTGTACATCACCTTCTCTGATGTTTTTCTTGGGGGAGATAATTTACTTTATTTCCGACTTTTATTCGACCAGCAGTGGATTTCTGTGCGTTCCTGTACCTGCGTTTTCGATATACCTGCGTGGCAATGCGTCATTTTTATATTCTCTCCTTTGCTATAGCGAGGTCAAAGGTTTTTCTATCGCCGTTATGTAGGGACGATGGGAATGACGCATTCCATCCGGAAGGTGAGAGAAGGAGAAAGAGAGAAAGCGAGAGAGAAAGAGAGAGAGAGAGAGAGAGAGAGAGAGAGAGAGAAAGCAAGAGAGAGAGAAAGAGAGAGAAAGAGAGAGAATTTAAAAAAAACAGCGACATGCATCAACACAAAGAAGCCAAAAGATGCCTTAAGTGGGGGTGGAAGCGGTGGCTGGCTGGTTATGGATGGGGGCTAGGTGGAATTGGTTGGGTTAGTTGGGATTTCGCTTTTGGTCTAGGTTGCTTTTTCGCAGGCTATTTGACTTTTCACTAACACATCTTGTAGGGTTTTTATGGACGGTGTTGGACGCTAAAATACACACACACACATCCACCCACACTGTGGTGTTGTATTGAAGAAATATTTTTCCAATACCCGCTACCTGCATTTATCAACGAAACCCAATCCCTCGTTCAGACTAAACTCAACCTCCCTCCTCCCCTTCCACACCATTTAGCATGTTGCGTTGGAGCTTCTTGGGAGCAGCAGCAGTTTTTGGGTTTTTTTCAATTTCCCATTCGTTGAGGTTTTCAAATTTAATGGTGCGAAAAAATGAAATGAAATCACACGCACACCCATAGCAGCATGCCGCTTGGAATATGTATCTGTAGAGAGTGAGTGAGAGAGAGAGTGAGAGAGAGTGAGAGAGATAGTGTGTGTGTGAGAGAGAGAGAGAGTGAGAGCGAGTGATAGGGTGGGAGGGATGTAGAGGGACAGCGAGTGGATGAATATCAACCCATGACAGAGAAGACAAGGCAGGCAAGAAACTGTGTGTGTGTGTGTGTGTGTGTGTGTGTGTGTGTGTGTGTGTGTGTGATTTGTGTTAGTGTGTAGAAGAGAGTATCTCCGTCTCGCTCGTGCCGCCTATGTACTGCGAGATTGCTTTGCCCTCTGTCGGGCAGCCGTTGTGCAGCGCACCGTATTTTCCTACCGCACGGTGAGTGAAGTGTATCATACCAAGCGACAGCGACCAGCGAAAACGCGCAACCCAAACGTACCATAAGCGCCAGGCTTAGCCAGCAGCAGCAGCAGTTTGCGCTATCGCATGCTGTAGTAGGGCAATAGACAGTGTGTATGTGTGTGTATGTACGGTCTTTTTTTTGTACTGTCGTTGTTGTGCGTGCAGGAGAGCAAGAAAACAAAACCTCGAGGCAAGCGGTCGCCGCAGAAAAAGCCAATCAAGTTACCTTTCCAAAACAGCAGCAGCCACAACAGCAACAGGGGGTACTATAAAAAGGAACAAGAAATAATAAATGTGTGTGGTGGTGGTAGTAGTACTATAGCAGTGCTGTGGCTTAAGCTGCTTCACCCCACCCCCATATGTGTTGGTCCTAGGACTTGATTGGAAATTCTAACTCCCGTCCCGCTGTATACTGTTTGTGTGCGCTTGTGTGGCGTGTAGAATGACACTTGTTTCGTGAGTTGTGTGTGTGTGTGTGTGTGTGTGTGTGTGTGTGTATGTGTGTAGTATGCGGATGAATAGAGATGCTGGGACCAACCATATCCTGCTACCTTTAGCCCGTCTGCCATCAGATCAACCGTTGTTTCCAACACCTTCGCAACTTTACTAGCATTTCGAGCACTAAAGAAACTGGCTTTTCGCAATAGCGTGTGGGACCCACACATGTGTGTGTGTGTGTGTGTTTTGATAATCTTGCTCAAAGGAACCTGTACTTAAGAAACATAACCAAAGTAGTGGGAAAAAGAACACAGGCGCGCTCTTGTAGGCTTAAGCCAAACATCAACAAAACTAACCAGGAACGAACGTACTCCACACGCCCTATTGTGTGTTGTATGAGGGTGTGTGTGCGCGCATTTTGCTACTTAGCAGTAGTTTTATCTAAACTGACAACAAAAACAACGTCAACGATAAACAAACCAAACCACAAAACCAACAGAACACAAACCTATTCTAAGGAACAAGTCGGCAAATGGTGTAGTAATATGTATGGAGTAGCTGTGTGGTGGTAGTAGTAGAATAGGAGTAATGGAGAGTGATGAGGTAGAAAGATCAACGGTTATCCGTTTTATTTTGTTTGCCATCTACAGGAATTCCCCGATATACGCGATTTCGCTGTACGATATTTTCTAAACGCAGTGCTTTAAGCAAATTGTACTTGTTTGACAAATCGAATGTTAAATGCAACATAATTTCCCTTTTGATGGAATTTTAAATACCATTTCAAGTAGAAAATTGCAATCATCAATTGAAATCAGATCACATAACTAATTTATTGGCTAAAACCTACCACTTCAAGCAAAATTATACGAAAATTTGATATAATTTGACTGAAATCCTCGAAATTGGACTTACGCTAATATTCGAGGCACGCTATTGCCTCCGCTCCGCATTAATAGCGTATATCGGGGTATACCTGTATTTTCCGTTTGGCCAGCGCTGTCACGCGCAAGAGTAACGTACTGATGGCGCTAGTGACGTGCCAATGGTGTTGCGAACGCGCCGACTCGGTGGTTCTCCTTTTTCTTTCTCTCTCTCTCTCTCTCTCTCTCTCTCTCTCTCTCTCTCTCTCTCTCTCTCACGATTTGTATATCCGTTTAGTAATAAATACTACTAGCCTGGCAGAATGTGGCGACCGGCGAAATGAGTTCAGTAAACACACCACCACACCTTTGCCGCATTCTGCAGTTAGTGCGCGCGCGCATGTTCTGTTAGTGCGCACGACGATCGCTGGCTTCCTTACAGCGAGTGCACTCGGGTTACAGCTCGAGTGAAAATGAACGTGAAATTTTGGTTTCTTGCTATATTTAATTAAATATCAATCATAATATGGCTTATCATATACCAAAAGAAAGGAAATTCAATTCCTCGACAACATTTCCTGCTTGCAAACTACCATCATTTTAGGATTGATTCATTCTGTTAATGATTTGCATTCAACGAGGGTTACACAAATGATTTTTTTTTTTTTTTAGTATCTCATTCATAGAGAAACAAAGGCTGGCTTACGAAGTATCAAAAGAAATTATATTAATAAGAAATAAAACTTTAATATTTTTTTCCAAGTGTTTGAATGACATGTTTAAGAATGAATATTTCGTCAAAAATACTTTATATTTTCATTTTTTCTTTCAACGCAAGCAGAAACATTTGTCCATTGCAGTCGTAACATTGCAGTAAAGTAACTCTCACTCACACTGCGCTCACCTTGGTGGTGCTCTAAAAAGCCTCGTAAAAAAATAAAACAACAACAACCTTGGTGGTGTGGTGTGGTACAATTGCTTCAAAACTTTTAGCCCCCCCTTTCCCTATTCCAAAGTCTTTGACTATCGCGTTTAGAACAAAAGTATTCAAACGAATTTCCGACAGGCTATTGCGCGCTTGTGTGTCCCTCTCATGATCTGTTGGACGGAAAACCCAGCCCCTGAGCAAACGCGGCGAGAGAAAGTAAAACAATGTTTGCACCAAATTGCTTCAATTCTGCAATGTCACACACCGTCAAACAGAGTAAAGGCGGGTGAAAGGATGAAGGTGGGAATTCATCCAGCAGCAGCTGCCGCTGCTACTGTGTGCGTATGCACACGCGGATTCCTTCAGGCCTCTGTACGATGAGAGAGCGAAATCGTGTCGGCCAGAGCCAGCCTTGTCGGTGAGATGAGAATTTTACTTTCTTCACTGATTTTTTTTCGTCTGTCGCATCTTTCGGCGAAAAGGGTTGTTGAGACACGGTGAGAATATGAGTTACCCCAATGAAGAGGCGAACGCATACAGAGAAATGACGGAAGTGTAAAATGGCGCGAGTGAAACGCGTTTTTTCACGTTTCAGTGAAATGAGCGCTTTTGTTCATACTCCCTCTTGCGCTTCTGGTGGAACGCTACGCGTCCAGTTGGTTGCTTACGCGTTCCAGCGTGCCTTTGTAACGGTCTAATGTGAGTGTGTATGTGTGTATTCAAGCACATTCAATGATAGAGGCGAGTGCGCGCGCGCGCTTTTGCTCGCATATCGACCCAACTACACACATACACACACAACACAAATAATATAATGAGTGCCCTGCTCGTGAGTGGTACGCTGCGAGAAAGAGAGAGAGCACGCCAACGTGTACGAAACGCACACACAACGGTCGTACACAGTGTACGCTGCCCCCATGTGTACGGGCAGATCGGCCATCGGGCATACTGTACAGTTGCTGGTCGACAGCGGGCAGAACAGCAAGCAGCAGTGCATACTACGGGAAGCCTATTGTAAGCGTTGAAACGTCACCTCAAGAGAGGAGGAGGCCGCCAGCATCATCAGCATTTGCCCCCTAGTGTGGGGCGTTGAAGTTATAGCGCTTGTGTATGGTGGCGCCACCGTCGCCGCATACATTCAACCACTGGAGGGTGCGCCTAACCATCCTACTCCTCTTGCTCCCCTTGGATATTCCGAGGAGAATGAGATAAAACAGTAGTTGGCCAGCCATTTTTTGGTGTTAAACAGAAGACAAAAAAAAATCGTTTAAAAAGGAACCTCTTAAAAAAGCGTTTTTGCACCCCTTAAACTACGTGTGTGGCTTTGTACTTTATGTGTGGTGTACGAGTGTATCCTGCGTGTGTGTGTGTTCCTGTGCCAGACTAAATGCTCGATCGATATATAGCTTCGTCAGTGTATAAGGAAAAGAAAATGGGAGCCTTTTCTTGCACGACACTACTTTTTTGTTGGTTTTGCCACCAGCAGCAGCAGCTCCACAATGATCGCTCTAAGTTGTTCAAGCCAATGCGGCAAAAGAAAAAAAAAATGTTTTCTGGCTGCTTGCTAAAACCGAACAGAAATAGCCAACAACGCCCGCCCCTGAGTATAATATGGTGCGGTGAAAATGTGTGTATGTGTGTGTGTGCGCGCGTCTGCCCGTGTGTATGTGTGTGTATGCATAGTGTGAAATCAATTAACAAAAACACACCAACAATCACCCCAAAGCAGCGCACCGCAACCGGAACTCGTAGGAAAATCGGGAAAAGCGTGCGGATGAACAAGCGCGAACAACGGACTGGTTTTTTTAGGCTATTGAGCTCTGAAAGCAGGAGAGGTGGGAAGGGGGGAATAAATTAAGATGAGAAAAAGCATTTCTTGTTGGTTGTTTTTAGGCTTGTGGAAGAAGGGCTTTCAGAAAGAGGGATGGCAAAGGGTAGAGAGCAAACGTCGGATGGAAACTAAAAAGAGAGAAAACGAGATGGACAGAAGGGGAGGGAGGGAGTGGGGGGGGGGGGGGGAATACAATATGTGCGACTCCTTCCCATACGCCGTTTTCGGGGCAACCGCGCATAACTAAAAAGTGTAGTTTTTAAAAAGTGTGTGTCGTGTGTGCGTGAGTGAGCGCGCGCCCGCGCGTTTGTGTATATATAAAATTTATTTCTCCATTTTAGAGTGTGTGTGTGTGTGTAAATGTGTGTATGTAGTGAGCGCGCGCGTCGCCGCCACCGCCATCATCCTTTCCGATCTTACGCGAAATGAAATAAAGGAGAGAAGCTCAAAGATCAAAATTTGAAACGGAGGAAATACAGGAAAAATTGCACAGTTTAAATGGCGCTACCATTGGCAATTTTACTGCTCAACCATAGCCCTACTATTGCAACTATCTACTACAGCTACTATTACTACTGCCGCTTGTTTAGGGAAAAGAAAAAGAAGAGCCCTCTCCCCATAAAATGGATGTGTTAAAAAGCAACCTCACCGCGCGTCTAACGCGCTGCTTAACGGCTTCCATCAGCGACTCCCCCGCTGCTGTTCCCCAACGACTGTCGTGTGCGCGCGTGTGTATGTGTGCGCGCGGACGCGCGCTAGTACGTGTGCGTTTGTGTGTGGTGTTCTGTCTTCGTTCCGCTCCGCGTTGCCCTTTTGGTCCGCGGCTTACACACGCTGTCTCTCACACTATCAACCGCTCAAAAGCAGCAGTCCCAGCAGCACCAGCAACAACAGCAACCTAAAAAAGAGAGATAAAGAGAGATTTGGGTGTCATTAAGAGAGTGTGTTGTTTTTTCTTGTGAGAGTGTGCGTGACGCAG
>NC_064600.1:77843-82843 GCF_943734735.2 Anopheles gambiae | reverse complement strand
CATTAAAAATTGTGGGAAGGGCTATTCCAGCACCTGGTCTCTTATAACATCCTTGGTGGCAACGAAAGGGGTGTTTGTTTATATAGGAACCATTGTTCTGTGCAAGGGGCATCTTAGCGAACAGATATTGCAATCCAACTTAGTCTGATGGAATTTACTATCGAAATAAAATGGATGAGAGTATTCGAAATAAAAAAAATACTACATCATGCGGGTACAATATGGCCAACCACGTTGGCTCCAAGTGTGTGTGTCTGTGTGTCCTGTGTGTAGTAGGGGAATTATAAATCGTGAGATAACATCCATCGCCAAAACGTCAGAAAACCACGCCATTGCCCGCGCGCGTAAGCTCACAGAGTCACAGAGAGGCCCGCGCACACACAATGATAATGGCGGCGGACACCCCAAGACGACGACACGCGTTCTGTCGACTAGAAAAAGCGGTTGCCTCCATGGGTAGGATAGAAGAGAGACGTAAAGAGAGCAACGTACATAGAGCGCCATGTTGGCATTATGCACGAGCAAGGAAGACACCGCGCTTCGTTTTACTCCTGGGGACTGATCGAGAGCGTTAGAGTTGCTAAAAAATGGCTCAAGACAACCCCAAAAATGCTTGCAAAACGTTCTCGACATTAAAAATCCTTCTAAATCGATCCCATGTCGAAAAGAACGCAGCCGGCGAGTTCCAGCACACGCACGCACGCATCAACTTTTGTTCTCGGCGTGTAAATCTATGTGTGTTGAGTTCTAAACGTTCCACAGTCTGAAGTAAAAAAAAAGATTAGCCGCGTGCCTTAGCAGCTGCATTTCGCGCGCGCTTTTTGGGCAGTTCTTACGCGTTTTGCGTTTGGGAGGGAGGGAGGGGGTGGCTAGCATTCAGCGGAGATACAGGCACGCACCAACACACATGACACGTATCTCTTGCTCGTCGGGGAAATGTAGTGTGTGTGTTATATCCAGCGTGCGTCATAATACGGGGGGTTTCGCGTCGCGCTCTGCTGCCGCCATGATGGCGCGTATGCGAGCCTAACTTTTTATTTGCTTTTTATCACTAGGGCTAAGTGTCTCTTAAAATGTTAAGAAAAAACTCCACTTTGAGTAATTTTCTGTGACACAGGGAAATAAGGAATAACATAAAGAAAAAACTGCCATAATGCGTTTTCTTGTCGTTGTCGGGCTGTTTTTATCTTCTTACATGTATATTTTGTATGCATGTGCTGTGTATTAGTGTGTTTGTGTAACCACGATGGGCGCATTAAATTTTTGGATCGATTTTTCACATTGAGAGCGCACGTTTCGCCGTCGACGACGCATAGTATTCTCGCTTTCTTTTTCTTTCAAATTTGCTCCTTGAATATATGTATGTCTGAACGTGTTCAACGCCAATCCGCCACTCACCATTATCGCTCACACCAAAGCGTTCGGGGCGAGTGAGTGCCACCGGTGAGAAAGAGCGAATAAAAAGTACCGCCTGACAAATGGATGAACAAGCGAACTTCGCGCACGCTCGCTCTTACTTGCCTGCTGTGACCTCTCGCGTTCCTGTACATACAATCGATACACATGTACACGAGTACACACACACAACACACAACACACAACACACAACACACAACACACACACAACACACACACAACACACACACAACACACACACACACACAACACACACACATAACACACACACACAACACACACACACAACACACACACATGTATACGATCACAAAACACACATATATACGATCACAAAACACACACACATGTATACGATCACACACACACACACACACACACATGTATACGAGCACCAACACACACACACATGTATACGAGCACCAACACACACACATGTATACGAGCACCAACCCACACACATACACATACAAATACGTGTACACGAGCACACAAAACATACACATGTATACGAGTACACAACACATACATGTTCACTCCCTCGGTCGCTTAAAGTCGCATCTCTCTTTGCCCTATAATAGGGTGTGTTGTGTGCGTGCCGTGTTGAGCCAAAAGAAGACAAACGCTTGAAGGCGCTTGGACTCGCTCGCACTGCTGCCATTTTGTGATTTTAAGCGGGCCGCCGCTTCCGTCGCGTGTGCATGGGCGTCATAAACGAATGAAAAAAGGGGTGCATAATATTACGATCGATTGTTCTTTCCACTACTATTGCCAGAACAAAATATAAATCCTTTTCTCATCGGCATGCTGTGATAGTAAACCTGGTAAAAATCATTTGGATTTTTGTTGTTTATGTTTGTTGTTTAGGCTAGTTTTTTGAATGAGGCCGCTTTGTTGTCCTGGGTTATGAATGTAGCGAAATGGCTAAGCTAATGCTGTTCTCAAGCTACAAACCCGCTAACTTGACCCTGTAAACAGTACGCGCGGAAGGTGCAAACATTCCCAATGGGGTTGCGGCAGTATACGAACACAAACGC
This sequence comes from Anopheles gambiae, assembly GCF_943734735.2. Classification (NCBI taxonomy): domain Eukaryota; kingdom Metazoa; phylum Arthropoda; class Insecta; order Diptera; family Culicidae; genus Anopheles; species Anopheles gambiae. The sequence goes on along the minus strand of NC_064600.1, from coordinate 80,390 downwards.
AACACGCGCTTTACTCCACGGGCCGTTAGCATGGAACAAAATTGATGAATTTTCCATTTAGAGTGGCATTTGAATCGCAATAATTGCTCCAATTTTTTGTGAAGGAGAAGTAGAATGGATCACGAGCTAAAGCTGATTTAAATTCATTGGAAGGGGGACAAGAACTCGCAAATTTTCGCTCTTTGCTTTTACTACGCACACGCACGCACGCATGCACGCAAGCACGCACATGCACACACACACTATATATAAATATATATAAATATATGTACGTTAAACCTTCTGATTTAATACCAGTCGTTCAGTACCTGCGATGCGCTATGTGACAACAGTCTGTGATGACAGTATTTAAACGCTAATATTGATAACAGGGTGATAAGTTCTTTTGCACAATAACATCAAAAACGTTAAAATACATGAAGTTCACTTTGATCCCTAGAACAGGATTTACAACACTGACAACTCGGAAGCTAAGTCATGAATGAAAATAGTAATGGATGAAATACATAGCACAAGCCTGTGTGGTGTTAATCGTGTGCCTCCTGGGGATAGATTTTAAGGTTTTACAATTGTTCATACCTTTTTGGCATTATTTATTTCCTTCAATATTGTGAGGGGTGGCTTTCACCAAGAAGCATATCCATCCAAGAAGGAGCTTTTGTTTAAGTACTGTTCATTCTTGTATCGTTAGGTTTAAATCCACTTTGCACATATGAACAATGTAAAGAGGATAGAACTAAGGAGAAAGAAGTGTTTATTTGTTTTGCATGTTTTCAAACACAAGCGCACGTATCTTTTGTTTTCAAATTTTATTAAACCTTGGAATTGGCTGGTGCACCAATCGGTTTGAAATCGTATGTTGGTATGGAACGAAATTGTTCATTGGGAACACGGGTTTTCGCACTCAAACGTAAACAACATAACTGTCATGCTCGTTGCAGGGTACGCATGAAGGTCGAGCGAAGTTTCTCTTTGTAGGCAAATTGTATTTCCATTTGCAAACCACTCCTTTTTGAACGTTTGTGGAAGGAAGTTTGTGCAAAACACAACAATGAGACAAGTCAACATGGACAGGACACAAAGAAATAAAGGCAAATGCAAAAATCAATGGTCCGAGTAATCCAAGCCGGGTAATGATACTTTTTGCAAGCATAGCACAGGGTGGACTAAAAAAACATCCAGATTAATTCCACACTAACGCGCACACACGGCTATCGCTTAAACATTTTATTAATGAAAAACAATCAACAACAAATGTAAATTTATAAAATGAAATTTAAAAATCAACAACAAAAGTCGTGAAAATGTATCGTGTGGAATAAAATGATCGCGTAATAGGGCAAAATGACCATTCACCAAATGTCGAAACTTATAAAAACACAGCGACTACATTTATCAAACCATTGGAACATATTTTAATAACTCACGTTTTGCCATTTTTCTTGTTATTAGAGTATACAAACAGCACAGTTGTATTTATGTAAAACTAATGTATTGTAGCGACCTTAGCTAATACCACAGCCTCATCATTTTGCTCCTGTGTAAACATACAGGCGGTCCTCGAGATATACAGTAAATGGGGACCGAAAACGGACGTTAAATACCGCGTATCTCGAATTTCCACGTATCTTATAATTTCTAGCTAAAATATCACTAATTTTCGTATAATTTTACAAGTAGGGCATGGGTTTAGCCACTTAATTAAAGCTTTGATTTGATTCTGACTGCATATAACAGTTTTAAACATTTTAAAATGGTTTTTAACATTCGATCACCAGGGATCAAAGGTGTAACATAATGAAATTTTATTTTTTACATATAATTTTCAAAGAACTGAAAATTCAATAAAGCTTAAGACTTGTTGAAAATCATGCTGGTAAAATTACAAATTCTGACGATGGAAATGAAACATCAGATTCATGTAGATTAACATATTGCACATGGTGAATAACAACGGTTACATTCGAACCTGACTTGGAAAACCCTGTATAAACGTGTTCATCATGCAGGTGACTATTTCGCCCCACCTAATCAATTTAAAGAATTACAGTCTGTGTCCGATATACGCGGGTTATGCGTTCCCGAAGCATTCGCATAGTTCGAATATTCGCGTATGTCGAATATAACGTTCCTCGGTCAACATATAATTGGGAAATGGGTATTTTTGATAAAATTTAGTATTAATATATACTAACTCTCTCTTTAAAACTCTTATATATGTTTGGACTGTTCCCACAATTAATTATAACCTTCCCATTGCAAATCGTTACAAATGATCCACATATTGTGGGAAACATCCAAAAAATCGTGAGAACAACCGAAACATATAAGGGAAACAAAAAATCCACGAAAAACTCATATTATCAAAAAGGGATATATTTTTAATACTATACAAGCACACAAATACCCATCCCAAGGGTCGTTTTCGAGAGGAGAAATAGATACTCGTTGTTAGAGAGAAATGGTTTCAAACATGGATACTCTTGTTGTTGTTTGTTAGCCGGTTGTTAGAACGATTTTAAACGTTAGCAGATTGTGGCTCGGGAT
>NC_064600.1:42843-72843 GCF_943734735.2 Anopheles gambiae | reverse complement strand
GTTCCCACTCCCAGGAAGAGGTTAAAAACTAAAGCTCACAAAATACCAAAAGAGTACTGATGGTCTTGAATTTTCTTGTACTAGAAGCACGAAAAAAACAAAACAAATTTGATTTTATTCAAGGCATTACAGCTTTCCCGTGCTACCTTGCAACCAGACATATCGGGACAATGGGTATGGGTGACAAAAAAAGCCAAAATCAACATGACTGAAACATTTCACGCCCATATGTACGTACTAGTGGTGGGTCGTACGATTCATTACACGCCCCGACTCGGAGTCGAGTGCGAACCAGTCGGAATCGATTCCGACCCGTAGATTCAGCGGGTGCGCTAGGTCGGAGTCGGAATCAAATCCGACCCGCGGGTGCAACGAGTTCGGGTCGTCACGAATGATGAGTAGGTGCGAGAAAGCATAAGCGACTGCGACCCGTTAGTGCAGCGATTTCGAGTCGGTTCGAGACAAGGTGTATACAATTCCCGACTCGAACTCGCTGCACCAACGGGTCGCAGCCCGTCATTCTGGTCGACTAGAATTCGCTGCAACAACGGGTCAGACTGACCCGACTCCGGGTCGCTTACGGATGGCTCCGATCCGATAGTTTCGGGTCGACCCGCCCATCACTAGTACCCATACAGGATGACTATGGTGCGATGATGTATTCAATGAAATGCCAACATTGTAACGCTCCCACTCATGGCATGATATTCGCCGTGAATCTGATTGTTTTTGTATCGACCTGTCGTCGAATATAATCGAATGTCATCGAAGTTGGCTTCAAGCTACACGGCGCGACGTGATTTGGCGGGAATGTCTGGTTGCATGGTGAGACTATCGTAAAAGTGTGCGCTGTTCTTGCCTATGAACGACGTGCGTCACTCTTTTGCTTTGACGGTTCTTCGCAAACATACGTTGGTTCTTCGTGTCGTTCCTTTTTCAAGCTCGTGTCGGGTTTCTCCGCAGTGTGTCCTTTTAATCCTTTGACAGTACCGTGTTTTGTAAACATAGATCAAAGAATTGTCATCAGATTTATGATAGATTTTGAAGCATTACCTACATCTTTTGTTTCATTGTGATAAGCGGCGTAGCACATCGTTCTCGTTATTTTTTTATTCTCTTATTTGTTCGAAAGATAATCACTGAGCGTCAGATACACTAAGCTAAGCGGTGAGCAAAAGCAGCCATATGAATCAATATTATTATTACTTTTATTCAGGAGGAACGGTCAAAAAAAGGCGTATTGCTACATTATATCAATATATTAATATTATAATCAGTTCTTAGTATGTTTATACAAGAAACCGTACGAGGGGAATCGTTTCATTCAAGGGAAGGCTGGTTTGAAAAGTGTGGTTTTTTGGGTTTACTTTGTGCTATCTTTGTGTGTTATAATTGGTCAGTAAGTTTTGTAATTGTAATTGCGCCATCAATCAATTTGTTTTTCTAATGTGCTTACTTCGTTTCTTCGTATCTTTCTCTTCTTCCAGAGTCAAGCGCACGTTCAGAATAATGTTATTCTGAACAAAATGGTGACTGGCGGTACCGTAGCGGGCGGTAAGGTAAAGGACAATAAGCCGAGGGGGCGCATGACAGCGTACGCCTTCTTCGTACAGACCTGCCGCGAGGAGCATAAGAAGAAGCACCCGGAGGAGCAGGTTATATTTGCGGAATTTTCGCGCAAATGTGCAGAACGGTGGAAGGTAAGTCGTATTGACAGACACATATATACAATTACGAGAAAGCGAAAAATGTGAACAATGAAATATATATTTTCCCGGCATTATGTTGTGTGTTGCTTCTTGTTCTTGTATTGTTCCCAATCCTAGACAATGCTGGATAAAGAAAAGCAACGCTTCCACGAGATGGCCGAAAAGGACAAGGCACGGTACGAGCTGGAGATGCAGAGTTACGTGCCACCGAAGGGGGCCGTCGTTGGACGGGGCAAAAAGCGGAAGCAATTCAAAGACCCGAACGCACCGAAACGATCGCTGTACGTACTGTTGCGTGGTTTGGTTTACGCACATCCTGTAGCAATCGTTTCACTTTTGGTCAGACGTTAAAGTAATTATTTTCACTTTCAGCTCGGCTTTCTTCTGGTTCTGTCATGACGAGCGGAACAAGGTAAAGGCACTGAATCCGGAATACGGCGTTGGCGACATCGCAAAGGAGCTGGGCCGAAAGTGGTCCGATATGGATGCGGAGATTAAGCAGAAGTACGAGCAGATGGCCGAGAAGGACAAGCAGCGGTACGAACAGGTACGTCTTACCCCAGCTCTCGCGCCCCGGGTCTCCCTAGAGTCTCATTATCATTTGTTTCCATTCTTTCTCTCTTTACTGTATCCTTCCTCCCGGCATTGCAGGAGATGACCGAGTACAAGCTAAAGTGTAAAAATGAACAAGGTGGCGTTACACCCGGTCTGAACCTGCCACAGCAGCTGCAGCAGGCCGGGCTCCAGCATCTCCCGCAGCACGTACAGGCCGCCGCTCAGCTTCAGGCCCAGGTAGTCCAAGCGCAGCAAGCCGCCGCCGTTGCCGCAGCAGCCGCGGCCGCCGTGCAACAACAGCACGACGACGACGACGAGGACGAGGACGGCGATGAGGATGATAATGAGTAAAATTAAAAACAAACACAAGTGGAGAAAGTCTTACAGCAGCAACAGTAGGAGCAGCAGTCAGCAAATACACACAAAATAGCAACAAACAACAACCAACAAAACATCATCATCATAAGCCGAAGACGAATAACTAAACCACCATCGAGAAAACCTAACGGCTGCTCACTCTACCCCCCCTTTCTCGACACCTGTAATTTTCCCACAAATATCTTCCTCTGCATTCTTGCATTTTTTCGTCATCGTCGCAATACACACTTCTGTTCATCCCCCCCTCCCCCCGTTTTTATATTTCTCTCTCTCTCTCTCTCTCTCTCCCTCTCTCTTTCGCTCTCTATCTTGCTCTTTTCTCTCTATACTCATCCCTATTAATTATTGAAAACGAAGGAAAACTCCTGAACAGCATAGGTGGCATTGTAATCGAAGGGAAATCATGCCACATATGCATTACTATCAATCTATCAATAACTACCGTCCCACCCAGGACAGAATAAGTTTATTCGGTTTAGACGAGTTATGAACGAAGAAAAAGGACAAAGCAAAAGGAGAGAGATGGAGAGATAGCGATAAGAGAGAGATAAAAGAGAGATAAAAGAGAGGGAAAGAAGAAAGAAAGGAAGGAGAGGAGAGAGAGAAATAGAGCGAGAGAGAGAGCGAGAGAGAGCGAGAGAGAGCGAGAGAGAGCGAGAGAGAGCGAGAGAGAGAGCGAGAGAGAGCGAGAGAGAGTGAGTGAGAGTGAGTGAGAGAGCGAGAGAGAGCGAGAGAGAGAGGGAGAGAGGGAGTGAGAAACAACGAGAGAGAGAAAGCGAGAGAGAGAGAGAGAGAGAGAGAGAGAGAGAGAGAGAGAGAGAGAGAGAGAGAGAGAGAGAGAGAGAGGGTGAGAGTGGGTGAGATTAGGAGAGTGTTTAAGATCGGGTTCAACGAGCACACCATAGTCCTGACATTGACCTGATCAAAGATTAAGACAATGGCATAGAAAGGGGGGGAAGGAGAGTGGGCGTTGTTGGAATCGTGGAGGCGACAACACATAAATTGGCATTTCATCATGGAAGACTACAGTAAGGGGAAATAAGGTAGATTTGGATTGGACCAGGAACAAACAAAAACAAAACAAAACAAAAAAAACACAAGGAAAAGTGTTGCTTTGCAGCGTTCATTATAAGCAATTATGTTTAATAGAGATACACGGCCCTTGCTCGCTCGCCCGTTTGCTCTCTTTATCTCGCTTTTCCCCTATCCTTGTTATACCCGGACATGAAAGACACACTTTCCCGCGCAAAGTGTCCTCTGTGTAATGTGCACAGGGAGAGAATAGGGGAGGGAGCGAAGGGGAGAGAGAGAGAGATGAGGGAGCGCGTGTGCGCGTGGCAGTGTGAGGATTTTTTTAGCTTTTAAGGAGCAAATGAGATATATATTAGAACAGCGCGCCACAGCTAGACAGAGAAAAATAGAGAGAGCCAGAGAGAGAAAGAGAAAGAGAGAGAGAAAGAGAGAGAGAAAGAGAGAGAGAGAGAGAAAGAGAGAGAGAAAGAGAGAGAGAGAAAGAGAGAGAGAGAAAGAGAGAGAGAAAGAGATAGAGAGAAAGAGAGAGTGTGAAGTCGAGAAAAATTATGTCAAAACGCGAACAACCTCATTTTTCCCCATTTGACACGCGATCGATTGTTATTGATCATAGATGTAGACACAAACCATCCCCGGGACACCGAGCATTTGCACGGTGCTGGTCGTGTTCGTTGCTTATTGGTAAACAACTCTCTCTCTCTTGGTAATTTTTGTGCCTCTCTTTCGCGTTTTTTTTTAGTGTATGTAACTTTTCCTCCAAACACACATTAATGCGTGAGGAAATTATGCGCGATTTTTTTCGATTTGCGGTGCGTCTTGTGCGCGAGCGTTTGTGTGTCTGTCTGTATGTACGAGTGAAGGATTTTCAAGTGTTTTTGTTGGGGGAATGGCAACACTCACGTCTCTTTGATCACCACCCGTAGCACACACACACACTCACACTAGCATCCCACCACCCACCATCTAGCTGGGCTCACATTTTTCCATAAGCGTGAAACCCCCAAAAACAGCAGCAGCAGTAGACGCAAAGGCGATTAAGCAGAGTTCGAAATATGCGTTAGGTTCTATAATATTTTTTTTTCTTCCCGTTATTCTCTCAAAAATATGTATCTCCTGAACAATTTATACTTTGTAGAATTCAATGCGGTGATTCGCAGAATAAATAGAGGCGGTGCGCGAACTGAACAAACGCCGACCGTAGCCACCCCCAAAACTCATCCCGAAAAGCTTTTTTCTGCGTGCGCATCTACAAAAAGGGAGAGGAAGGGGGGGGGGGGGTATGAAGGAAATCAAATGCAGAAGAATTAAAGTGCAGGAAAGCGATAAAGAACGATAAACAGGGATGAGGTGGCAAATTTCTTCTCTTCCTTAAGTTTGTGCTAGCATATTTGTCTCCTTTCGCTACGAACGCGAACACTCTCACATACCCTCATACATAAACACGAACCACTCATCCACAACGGTTTGGTATGTGTTAGTGCGTGTGTCGTTAAGGGAATAAATTCACACACACACACACACACACACACACACACACACACACACACACACACACACATACACATACACATACACATACACATACACATACACATACACATACACATACACATACACATACACATACACATACACATACACATACACATACACATACACATACACATACACATACACATACACATACACATACACATACACATACACATACACATACACATACACATACACATACACATACACATACACATACACATACACATACACATACACATACACATACACATATTAGCCTGCCATAGCCACTAGCGCTAAAAGGAAACGAAGTGCAGAAACCCATCAAAACCATATGGAAAAGGGATGAATTTCAGCAGAATGAAGAAAACAAATGTTCTAACAAAATCAATATAATGTAAAAGAAATATGATTCATAATATAAGTAATCCATATTTAGAGGAAAGCGCGACACAAATTGTTTTTTTTTCTACAGGATGCTGTTGCCTCCGTTTGACTTCTTGAAAGTATTTTTTTTAGATTATTCTGTAATGCAGTCCGTCATTATCTTCTCGTATTCCCACTCCATTCGTATCATTCAAGCACTCTCTCTTTCTTGGATCCTTTCTTTATGTATGGTTGGTGAAGGCGGAAGAAGTCACTTAAGCAAACTGAAATCAAATACTATCTTGTCCCCCTGGCTCCCCCCGAAAAAAAGAATACGATCACTTTGCCTTCGCGAGGGTCGAACTTATTGCGTTGCGTCAGTTTTCCATCCTTATTTTAATCTACAAACATCCCGATCTTGTTGTTATGTGTAAAATGTGAAGAAAAAACTAAGCCATATCCTCCCTCTTCATCTTTCTCTCACTCCCCTCTCTCTATAGTTATTTCACGCTTTCATGTAAGTTCCCTTGGCCTTGCCGCTCTCGGTAAAATTTCTTTCATCTGTTCGTTCCTCTTAACTTGCACGAGAGCCTATTTTCCTGTTCCATCTTCTCTCTTCTTCGCAGCACTACAACACACAATCTGCGGTAAAGTAAATTAAAAAAATGGTAGCATAAAACAATGTATTAAATTTGAAGTAACGTTTTATAGGACAAAATAAGAATTCAACAGTTAAGTAAAGATGTGGAGCGCGAAGGAGCAAAGGGAAATAATAAGATAAGTTACTCGGAAGCACCTAAAAGGAAAAGGGTTCGTTTTAGTCAGGCAGGAATCGGTTATGATGTGAGCGTATGATTTTGGGAAAGGAAGAAGAGAGGAGAAGGGAAGGCTAGCGAACGAAGGGGGCCAAGAGGAGTATTAGTCCGAATCAAATGTAAAATTTAGTGGATTTACTTTTCCTTTATTTTATATTTTTCAATATTTTTTTTATTTGTCTACCGCTTTCATCGTCATTCGATTAGAACCACATTTTCTTAGAGATAAGTAAAGCAAGCTTACAAACGCCCACACATTCACATACACGTAGAAATAAAATGTTTTATTTTTTTATATGTTTTAGTTGTTTTTGCCATCTGCTTCTCGTCTCGGTTGCTGCGTTCCACCACACGTCAATCCAGGTGGCGAAAGAAGCCCGGGAGCCCGCCAAGGCCTAGAGTAGGGTAAAGATAAGAAGGAGGAGAAGATGGAGAAGGCGAGGAAGAGAAGCAGTTATAAACAAATTGAAAGAAGCGATATTAGTAGAAAGTGGTAAGAATAATGGAAGGTCGCGTTTTGTTTACTTTACCGCCCAACCCCCTTCTCTTTTGCGGAAGCAGAGAAAGACATCCCCATCCCCCGGCCAAACGAAATACAATTTAAAGCGTTCCAGCTCACATAGATGCAGAAGCAGAAATAGAGATGGAGAGATATGGGGAATATACCACAAGGCAGAAGAGGGGCATTAAATACACAAAAAAGGCTACAACTTGAAAAAGTAAGTATAAGAGATAGTAACAACACAACAAAATATAAATTCATTATAAACTTACACAAAAAGAGAGAGAAAAAGAGAGAGAGAGATAGAAAGAGAGAGAGAGAGTACGAGAGAGAGAGAGAGAGAAAGAGAGAGAGAGAGAGAGACAGAGATACATCAAACACACGAGTAACACACGTTCTAGAGAATAGTGTGAAAAAATAGAGAAGTAAGGAAAGAAAACAAAACAAAAACCCAAGAATGACATTGAAATAACCTGGAATGGACAAGCATAATAAACCCGCCTGCGCGCAACCAAGCAGTAACAGCGGCGTGAGTGGCTTGTAAGACACCGTGAAATAATTAGGAAAGTAAAGAGTGAAATGGGGAAGACATTAAAGAAAGCCAAGAAGTGTATTAGTTTTAACAAACTAACAACAACCAACCACAAAAAAGGAAAGCGAAATAAATTTCAGTAGAGTTTGAAAATATGTAAACCCATTAATGAATTACCGTTCAATTCCTACCCTTTTCAGCTTGTGGCCGCAAAGAAATATCATTGTCCTCGACAGTATGTAAGGTTGTGTTTATGGGTGGTTCTACGTATGTGATATGGTCCAGTAACAGGGATTCGTTCCTTGCTACAGCCAGTGTTGTTAGCGGTGACGTTCTTCGACACGAAATTTCCTATTTTGACACGATTTGAAGTTTCGCATTCAGTTTTCACTCTTTGATTATATAGTAACGTAAAAAAATGTCGTTTGATTTGATGACATTTTTTTCCGAGTGTACTAGATCTCTTTCGAACACAAGTCCGCATGATTTTTAGTAACACTTTTTTTTTTTACATTCGAGTACTCCAGCAAGAGGGCACTGATTTTCGCATTGGCCGAGTGAAAATATTTAATTTTTCAGTCACTTACGATCGGTTAAGGCACGAGGCAGTTCTGGATTCACAAGATGAATGTCAATTGACATTCAAACTACATTTTTAACAGGCACGCATTGCAAAGACATTGACGGTAACTACACAAATAAATGTATGTCATTCTTCAACAGTCGTGTCATGGCAATAGTGAATGTGATGAACGAAAAATTTGATTTTGACCAGCAGCTTCCGGCGAACGTAAAAAAAGTAAACAGTTACAACTAGTGATGGGTAAAGTTAGCAAAAATCCGGAGTCGACTCCGATCCGACTCCGATAAATTTGGTATCGACTCCGGAAGGTAGGTCTGCCCTGCATTATCTGGAGTCGTTTGAAATCGTCCGGAATCGCCCGGAGTCGTCCAGGATCGTTCGGAGTCGTTCGGAGTCATTCGGAGTCGTCCGGAGTTTTCCGGAGTAGTCCGAAGTCGTCCGGAGCTATTGGGAGTCGGAGTCATCCCGAGTCGTCCGGAGTCGACATTATACGAAACAAACGCAAAGTGAAATAAAGACCTATATACGAAGTGCACGCCTAAAGTGAAAGATAAAAAAAACACAACAAAATGAAATGCCTGGTCACAAGCACAATAAACTACACGGTTCCTGTTGACTCCGACCGATTCCGATTTCGGTCGACTCCGATCGACTCTAGACGACTCTGAATGACTCCGATTGACGCCGGACGACTTCTATCGACTCCGGCCGACTCCGGACGACTCCGACTCCGAACGATTCCAGACGACTCCGAACGACTCCGGGTGGTTACGGACGACTCCGGACGACTCCGATTCCGGACGATTCCGAACTAGAGGTGTGCCAAATGAATCAGAACCGTATATGAAACCTTATATAAAATATGAATGAACCGGTTCACAAGAATAGAACGTTATGGTTCTTTTGATAAATTGAAATAAAAAATTATGAACGTTTAAAAAAATACGAAAAAAAACTTTCAACATTGACACATTTATATGCAAATCAAAAAACGGTCGAGTTTAAACTGCACAATGCGTTCTAGCGGCATATGACAAATTGCTAATATTGATTTGCTGTTCAGTCAGAATCGAACTAGTTAGTTCAATAGTTGGAGACGAATCGGAGTCGTGGGTGTGCTCCAGAGAGCATATAACAAGTTACAACACTGGCGAATGAACATATTTTAAAAAATTCTGAGCACCTTTGAAGCACCTTCACCGCAAATGTCGTGTACAGAGCTAGGATAACTGTACCAGTTTTCGGCAGGTTAGTGCAGCAGTTTCACAAAAACTAATCATACACCTAAATTATTTATTATTTTTCATGAAAATGATGTTATTTTGGTTGACAAACTAACGTAATATGTGAAAAAGCTAACATTGTTTTTGCTCCTATTTTCGGCAGTTTGTTCCTATTTTCGGCAGTTATTTCCTATTTTCGGCAGGCTGTGTTCCTATTTTCGGAATCGCGAATACGAGTCAGAAAATGTTTTTATCAATGTAAATAGGTAGAAAAAAAAGTTTATAACAGTTACTAAGATTACATACTTGATACCCACGTATCTGCCCAAGCGCCACAGATTAAGCTTAAACGACTGGAAAATTGAATATCCATAGAAAAAAAATGAAAGTTCCACAGCTTCATTGGTTTGATCAATAGATGGCGTATTACAACTCATCATTATATTGCTATCCTTTTCTTGCAATGTGGTGTTTCGACAAGTTTCTTCTTATCATTACCTAAATAGCCTTCTAACTTTCTGAGCAAAAATCTATATGAATGGTCGTGTGGTCAAGATACGTGGGTATCAACACCAACGACCATTACTAAAATCTCACTTGCTTCAGTGCTGGTGGTGTCCATTGGAGTTTCGTATTTAAACAACAGTATCGCCGTTCTAGTTCTAGCGATGCATAACTTCAATGCGAAACCATACAACAGTACAGAGGAAATGAGAAAGCTCTCCTCCAAGCCATGAAGCTCCACTGGTTGGGGTATCCCACCAACAGAGAGCGCCACCAGCTTTTTTGCTATTTTTAGAATGCATGAGTCGTTTGCCGTCTGCTAAACGAAGTCTTTCTATATTCCGTTTAGGTAGAGAACTTGAGTCGTTTAGAAGCCGTTTAGTGGTCGTTTAGTGGATTTGTGGCACTTGGGTGACCACACGACCATTCATATAGATTTTTGCTCAGAGAGTTAGAAGGCTATATAGGTCATGATAAGAAGAAATTTGTCGAAACACATTGCAAGAAAAGGATAGCAATATAATAATGAGTTGTAATACGCCATCTATTGATCAAACCAATGAAGCTGTGAAGCTTTCATTTTTTTCTATGGATATTCAATTTTCCAGTCGTTCAAACTTAATCTGTGGCGCTTGGAAAATGTCTTTCAAATATTTTTTATTTCAATAAAACTATGCTGTATGCCTACCCTATCGAAAAGAAAAATTAGTGATAGCCCAAGCGCCACAAATTGAACTCAAACGACTGGAAAATCGAATATCCATAGAAAAAAAAATTCTTTAGAGCTTAACTGGTTTGTTCAATAGATGGCGTATTACAACGTATATTGCTATCCTTTTCTTGCAATGTGTTTCGACAAGCTTAATCTAATCATGACCTATATACCCAGCAACTTTCTGAGCAAAAATCTACATGAATGGTCGTGTGGTCAGATACATGGGTATCAACATCTTCGACCATTATTAAAAGCTCACTTGCTTCTGTACAAGTGCCCAAGTGCCACAAATCCACTAAACGACCTCTAAACGGGTTCTAAACGACTCAAGCTCTCTACCTAACCGGAATATAGAAAGACTTCGTTTAGCAGACGGTGAACGACTGATGTACTCCAAAATACGAAAAAAAAGCTGGTGGTGCCATCTGTTGGTGGGATACCAAACCGTTTGAGTGCTTTCCTCGCTTTGAGAGCTTTCTCCTTCCCTTTGTACTGTTATATGGTTTCGCATTGAAGTTATGCATCGCTAGAACTGAACGGCGAAAAGATTGTTAAAATACTTGGAAACACGTGAGTTATTAAAATATTTCAGCAATTCAGTACAATATTCACCAAAAATATTATTAAAATATTTCAGCAATTCAGTACAATATTCAACAAAACACTTTAATACAAAAAATTAATCTGTATCCTTCAATTATAATAAGATAGCAGATCTTAAATCAAAGTTGAAAGTCCAATGTTATGGTAAATTTTTCCCCTTTGTTTTATATTATATTTGTGTTTTGATATTTGGTGTATGCCTATTTTGCAAAATAGTGAGACCATTTTACCCCGCAAAATACATTTTTACGACTTTTGATGTTGGTTTTTAAATTTTATTTTATGCATTTATATTACCTGTTAAAACGTCTACAACTATTTTTGTTTCGTGAATAAGAAGGTAAAGCTCCGGTCACCGTCCAAATATCAGAATAAAATGATTTATCCAATGAGCTATAGAAAAAATGTTGAACAGTGCCATTTTGCCCCGCCTTCCCTTATAGATCTTCTCTTTCCATCATGGCCGCGAGCAAGAACTATTATAGCGCGTGGCCACGGAGCTGACAAAATGTTGAAATTTTTTTCAACTTTGTCAAAATTGCTTGTCAACTGCAAAACAAAGCTTTTCTCGTGGCCGCACCAAAAATATACACAAGAACGACAAAAAGCTCCAACATCTGAATATCATCGATATTTTGTTTAAAAAGTACTAAATAGGTCAATTAGTCAATTAGATAAATCAATTAGAATCATGCATTTTAGCATTATTATCATAGCAATGGGTCACAACTGCGCCAAATAGCTGTTTGTTTACGCTTTTTCGCGAACGTCAAATCTTGTCACTTTTTGTCAACTTTTGTCAACTTTATTTCCTGGCTGCTCCAGGTTATAAAATTTTGACAAAAGCTCAAAAAAGTGACAAAAGCTCACGTTTTGAAATATTTGTCAGCATTTTGTCACTCTCATGGCCTTTCGCCTTTTAGGCCTTTTAGTACCTTGGTACCTATTTTGTGCTTCTTAAACAAGATATCGATGATATTCAGATGTTGGAGCTTTTTGTCATTCTTGTGTATGTTTTTGGTGCGGCCATGAGAAAAGCTTTTTTATGCAGTTGACAAGCAATTTTGACAAAGTTGAAAAAATTTTCAACATTTTTTCACCTCCGTGGCCATGCGCTAATTGAGAGAGATATGTATATTTATTTCGAGGTGTGTGAGAGAGAGAGAAAGAGAGACAGGCATAGAGAGAGAGAGAGAGAGAAAGAGAGCGCTCGAACACGATCCGCTCCCGCTGTGTGTTAAAGCGGTGTCACTGCTGCAAGCCACGGCTGACGAAAGAATTCCTTCATTCGAAACCTCGCCAGTGTGGTGGTGGGTGCGTACATATGTGTTCTGTGTGTAGTTTTGCCGTCGTTTTTGCGTTAATTAGGTGAATATCTTTCCCCATACTCATATTATTCTGGGATGCCCGTGTTGTACGTTGAAAGGGTATGTGTGTGTGAGGGTCGTTAGGGACCAGTTCGGTGCTTCGGACAGTGTGCTTTCCTACGGGCCACGCAATTTTCGTCCGAGCGTGTACCGGAGCGGCGTTGAAGGCAAGGGCATCTCCGCACCGCAACAAGGAACACAGTTTCTCGCTGCACTTTCTGTCGGCGTCGTTGTCGTTGTCGTGGCGTGGACTACACGGTTCCGTGTCCCCAATTCGCCGCTGCTGCTTACAGTTGCCAGCGTTGAACCAATCGAAAACAACACGGCAAAGCAAACGGGACAAACACACTAACACACAGCGACACATAAGGAAAAGGAGAAAAAAAGAAAAACAACAACCTGTGCACTCGCGCTAGCTAGGCTGTGTGAGTACGTACGCTGTGTGAGTATATGCGAGTGCGTGTGTGTTGCTGCAGCGCTTTTGTGCCTATCGTTTTGTGTGTGGGGAGTGTGAGTGCGTTTGAGTGCGTTTGAGTGTGTGTGTGTGTGTGTGTGTGTGTGTGTGTGTTTGTGTGTGTGTGTGAGGGTTGGGCCAGGGGTGCGATGCGTGCCTTTGCACACGTTGCGCGTTTGTTTTACAAATCCCAGCAAACAAAACGAGCGAGACAAAATGAAGCACAGCGCCACAGCACGGAGACAAGAAAAAAAGGAGAAATAAGTGCCTGTCCGATTGATGCGTTGGTGTGTCGTCTTTAGTGTGTGTTGATTAAATATTTGGGAGTTAAGTGTTTCTGCATGCGTCAAAGGCGAGTCCTTCCGCCGCGTGCTGTCCCTTCCTGTGTGGAATATTGTTGATTATCGTCCTATATGACAGTGTAGCTATTAGGTAGCGACGAAGAGTAGTGGGTATAATTCAGCCAAAAACACACCACACAAACACACACACACACACACACACACACACACACACACACACACACACACACACACACACACACACGTATTCAGATACACGTAACCACACTGTTTTGGAATGATCACCTATTCTAAATACTCGGGCCGAGCTCGAAAGTTTCCGTAATACGTGTGTAGTGAAGCAGGGGAGGAGGGAGGGAGGTGGTATGGTAGATGAGGAATGCGTAGAAAGTGTTCAGTCCGGCACTGTTGGATTTGTTGTTGATCTTGCATCAAAGGTATGTGTGCGCGTGCATAATCATATCCACCGTCGCGATTCCCCCTATACACAGGCACCATCAAGCTTTTGCAGACGTTAAAAAGTGTTCCGAAAAGCACAAAAACCTTGAAGAAGGGAACTGGTGGTCGTTAAAGGGTCTCGATATCTTAGAGCGCTCGGTGTCCTCTCACCGCTAAGCGAAACTATTATTTTGTGAACAGTGTTGCCGTTGGTTGCAAACATATCCCTGGAGCTGCAGCAACTTCCACCCCCTCTTCGGGCTGAATCCCCCCACCCGTAGGAACAGTTGGAATGGACAAGTGGGGAGATAAAAAAAAAAACACGAACACCACTGTGGCAAGCTGTGCAAGTCTGTTGTGTTGTTGTCGCATAAAGAAGAAGGGTGGTAGGAGGAAGGAAGGAGATCGGTCTCAAATATGTGAAGCATTTTTCACAAGCAACATGTCAGGTAGTCAGGCCCGAACCAACATTCAACAACATCTTTCTCATCATCGTCGTCGTGATCCGTGTCACCAACACCAATAACGAACGAGGCCCAGTGTGCGCACATTCGTGGTCGTGTTGTGTGAAGCGGCCACAAAAAGTAGAGCACTGCTTACGGGAGGTGGGGTGTGCAGGGGATGGCAGGGATGGGTTGAGGTGGGCCGGTGGGCGGAAAGCGACACATAACCGTCGCAACCAAGGGCCTAATTCCTGATTCAACACTCTAGCACAGTGGTTTTCAACCTTTTTGCTGCTTTTCCCATGTAGGGTGCATGTAGGATTTCATTCCCTACTCACAAGATCATGAGCATGAGGAGAGCATGTTATCCCAAGGTATTAGGCAAAGATTTGATCAAAAATTCCCCTCTAAAGAAGAAAAAACCCCTTGGGGGAATCCGCTGCTCTAGCTCCTCTTCCATCTTTTTCCGACTTGGAGGGAGTTTGTGAGAAAGAGAGAAAAAGTGATGTGCAGAGGTAGGTGCAACGGTCGGTGGAGTTTCAAAGAGAAAGACACAGAGTAGACACGGGTGTGGGGCTGGGGGGTGGGTATGGACTGTGTATGTGTTTGTGGCGAATAAGAGAAAAAGAGAAATAAAAGAAAGGAGCGCTGCAACTAGCGGTATCAGCAGCCAAGACAAGAAGAAGGGTGTGGTGTGGTGGAGAAGAAATAGGGTGAGGGGGGTGAGGAGGAGGGGTATTATTAAATACACTTTGCCGTTTTTCTGCTTCCGTCTTCTTTTTGCAACGCTGTTGTTATTCGCAACTCTCGCACTCCGGCTTCCCTTTCCCTTTATCTCCTCCTCTCTCTACCCCTCAATGACCCACACTCTCTGTTCCAGCATCCATTCTTTGTATATTGCATAGTCGTCGTTTGTCGCTCAATCACTTCCTCCATCTCCTCTATCCCGGCCCCTTCTTCTACTGTCTTCAGTACTCCTGTACAGGGTTTTCCGGGGGTTCTCATAGTTGTGGGACACTTCCTTGACCCTTTGTTATGGGAAGTGAACTTCATAGGATGGAATTTTGAATCTATTTTTTTTGAGCGAGAGAGAGAGAGAGAGAGAGAAAAAGAAAAAGAAAAAGAGAAAGAGAGAGAGACAAAGAGAGAGAGAGAGAAAGAGAGAGACAGAGAGAGAGACAGAGAGAGAGACAGAGAGAGAGAGAAAAAGAGAAAGAGAAAGAGAGAGAGAAAGAGAGAGAGAGAAAGAGAGAGAGAGAAAGATAGAGAGAGAGAAAGAGAGAGAGAGTGAGAGAGAGAGAGGGGGGGAGGGGGGGGGGCGGCACATTCGACGTAAGGGCTCTGAAGACCAAGCAGCTACATACAGGGTTTTCCGATAGGGTACTGGTATATTTGTTACACGTTCCCTGCACAGAACGATTCCTATACCTACATTAGCAGAAGCGAGAGAGGAAATATATATGAATGTGCTCTACTTCATTTGCTCTTACTGAAAATGATAGGGGAACTCATCTATCATCTATCTATATCTCATCATCACAAGGTGCAAAGCATTCATATGAATCTACAGTGATTTGTTATTCGAATCTTGAGCCGAAACTTCGAAGACTTACGGATTTTCAAAGATTCACAAATCTCCTAATATTCATGAATATCTACATATTCGTCCATCTCTAAGGATTCATGAATTTAGAAGATTCACAAATCCCTTAATGAGATCTTTCACGATTCTAGTCAGTTTTTTGTATGGAGTTTGACAACAAACAAGCTTTCTGGAGGCTTGACAAATACACATAACACTCTTAACATCTTCATTCAGAAAGAGATGCGATAAAAATCTGCCTTCTAAATTCATACACCTTGTGATAAGCCCACCTGTATATTATACCGACTTACATAGCTGCTCGCAAACTGCTATACAATGCAAACAGCTGACAGGCTGAAAATTCAGCCTACGAACTTAAAACGGAAAGGGTCCCAATATTCATATAACTCCAGGGATTCATGAATCTTTTCAGATGTATGAAAATATTGAAATTCGCCCAATCCCACCTATAACTTGCCCGTTGTGGGTTCTTGCCTCGCATGGACCATCTCCCCGTAGCTAAACGAACTATCCGGTTGCGTGGTACTTTGCAAAAAGTCTCGGAAGCCTGTATAGGCTGGCATGACCACGTAGGTTGTTACGACAAGAAGAATAATAATAAAAAGCTCCAGATTTAAGTTTTTGTTTCAATTTTTTGGATTCCCTTGAGATTAATGAATCATTCCAACTGAGATTCAGATTCATTGAATCATTCCAAAGATTCATTTAGATTCATGAATCTGAATAAGATTTACCCAACACTATTGTACGCGGGTTTGTGTGCATACCAATGCAGTTTGTATGCAGAGATCATCCCCAAGCTGTCTCGTGGTACGAGATAAGATTTTATTAGAAACGAATTGTCGCAAGACAAGAGACACGGTGAGCAGGGGTATGAGCAGGCGAGGAGCAGACGCACACATACATAAGCTCCGAGAGAGAGCGGGAGGGAAAGATAGAATGAGAGAAGGTGAATGGGAATAAGGTGTAGTCTCTCCGAACGTCTATCACATCGATGGTCTCGGGCTCCGGGGTCTCTGGAATGTCACATTTCAACCTGCCCCGCGCACTGCATACCCTCCTTATTCCCTACCCCGTTATCCTTTTCTTCTTCTCACGGGTATGTGTAAGTAGGTAAGCGCAGCGCAAACACGTATTGCCTATTGCACGGGGAGGGGTGCGCTTACCCCAATACACGCATGTTCGATTGGTTTATGTAAATTTGTGGCTAGTTTGTGTTGCCTCTTCCTCTGTCTCATTTCCCTATCCATTTCTTAAACACGACGCGCTTACAGGGGAGCGCGTGCGACAGAGGCCACGCAAGTACGGCAACAGGGCAGCAAGTGAGCGAACGCGCATGCGCGCGTCGTGCACTCAAGCACCCGAGCCGAAACCCCTGTCTGTACACCGTACACCCCGATATATTACATCTCTCTCTCTCGGGCCTCGGGCCCCGGGGTATCTGGAATGTCATATTTCACCGTGCTTTCTCTTTCTCAAGCACCCGAGCCGAAACCCCTGTCCGTACACCGTACACCCCGATAAAGTACATCTCTCTCTCTCGGGCTTCGGGCCCCGGGTGTCATATTTCACCGTGCTTTCTCTTTCTCTTTCTCTTTCTCTTTCTCTTTCTCTTTCTCTTTCTCTTTCTCTTTCTCTTTCTCTTTCTCTTTCTCTTTCTCTTTCTCTTTCTCTTTCTCTTTCTCTTTCTCTTTCTCTTTCTCTTTCTCTTTCTCTTTCTCTTTCTCTTTCTCTTTCTCTTTCTCTTTCTCTTTCTCTTTCTCTTTCTCTTTCTCTTTCTCTTTCTCTTTCTCTTTCTCTTTCTCTTTCTCTTTCTCTTTCTCTTTCTCTTTCTCTTTCTCTTTCTCTTTCTCTTTCTCTTTCTCTTTCTCTTTCTCTTTCTCTTTCTCTTTCTCTTTCTCTTTCTCTTTCTCTTTCTCTTTCTCTTTCTCTTTCTCTTTCTCTTTCTCTTTCTCTTTCTCTTTCTCTTTCTCTTTCTCTTTGATGTAGAAAGATCGAGAGATCGAGCGATAGAGGAAGATCGAGGAAGATCGAGGATATAGGATTTGATATAGGATTTGATATAGGAAGATCGAGAGATCGAGAGATCGAGAGATCGAGAGATCGAGGGATCGAGAGATCGAGAGATCGAGAGATAGAGAGATCGAGAGATCGAGAGATCGAGAGATCGAGAGATCGAGAGATCGAGAGATCGAGAGATCGAGAGATAGAGATATAGAGAGATAGAGAGATAGAGAGATAGAGAGATAGAGAGATAGAGAGATAGAGAGATAGAGAGATGGATAAAAGTGCACGTTTGTATGCACCAACATATACAACTATTGATGCAACGATGCATTCGTAGAAACTGCCAAATGACGGTGTGTTTGGGGCGGGTTGAGTAGGGATAATTGGTCTCTGAGGCCAACCATTTTGGGTTACCAATTTCCAAATTTCCTAGTACTTTTGTTACTCACTTTTAAAAGTATTATGACCCCGGTGAGTATTAATACTCACTTTTTGTTTGTCTTCATCTTCTTCTAGGAGTGGGCCGAGCTTTGTTTTAGAGTGTTTGAGCCGTGCAGTCGTGAACTTAATAGTGTGAGTGTGCGAGAAGTTTGAGATTCGCGTAATGCGTCTGTGGTTGGTGCGCGAGTCGGAAAGCAGCAGACCTTAGTGTACATTGTTTGCATTGTGCATTTTGTGTGTGTGTGTGTGTGTGTGTGTGTGTGTGTGTGCGTGTGTGAGCGATTTCGCCCATCCTTTTTGGCGTGGTGAAGCTCGCCCCTTCCTTCTCACCGCATCGATCAACCCTCCCCCTCCCGCATACACACACCCACCTTCGATCAACCTGTCTGCTGTTGCTGCTGCAACGATCAACTCATATATCAAAGCCACCTCACGAAGCGTTCACCGTCACCCACGCAAACAACAATAGCCGTCCTACCCCTTCTCACGTCTTCGAGTGCGCTGGTGTTAGTCTCGTGCGCCATTTCCACACTTTAGCATGGCCGTCAGTCGCCGCCGCCCGTCATCAGCGCCATCCTCTATCAGTGCGTACACCCGAACAGCGGCCGCCACACTCGGCATGGTGAAGTGCTAGTAGTGTACGTGTATTTGTGCGTGTGGGCGGATTAGTGATTAGTGTGCGTGTGCCCGAGTGTCTGGCCTCATTTACGCAGGCGATCGCGGTGTTAGTAGTGTGTGATTAGAAAGCAAGCAAAGGGCTAATATAATAAAGAGCAAAAGAACGAATAAGTGAGCAGATGATTTAATGCCAAAAATAGCGGCAAATGCAACTACATCTACATGTACTGTTTTTAACCAACTCATGTCAAAGAGATGCCCCGCACCAATCCTCGCACAACAAAGGCCCGTGTACACATGAACGGGCGGAAGTGAGTGTAGAGGAGCAGTGAAGTGCCCGACGACCGAGGGGCTGTCCCCCTCTCAGCTCAATCTACCTCAACACACACCGAGTGACAACCAAAAGAAGCAAGAAGGAAGAAGGAAGGGAAGAAACAACAACAGCAACAGCAAACATAAATAAAAACAAACAGAACGGAATCAGGACGTGCGCGCGCACCCTTCGTGTGTGCACGCACGTGAACGAAAGTGCTAAATTATGCCAAAAAGCTCCAGCAATGCAGATCTACCACTCGGCTGGGAAATTAACACTGACTACGATGGCAAGGTTTACTTTATCGATCATATCAACAAGAAAACGACCTGGATCGATCCGCGTGACAAGTAAGTTTTTTTATAGAGACATTGAGCCAATGAGCCTATTTTGGCTGTTAAAATCAATAAACCTAATCTTGAAATCTAAGATTCTTCTTTCAAGCCATTTGTGGCTTGCAGTAATCTTACCCTGGGTAGTCTAGACAAATTTAATGCTATTTATTGTACTGAACCCTCTCTTATATGCACGCCGGTGGGATTGTCAAATAAGAGGGGTTTTCAAATTAAAGAGGTTGAAAGAGATAGAAAAGAGATACAAAATTTAGTATGCAACCTTGATAGTTGCCATAGAACTGCGAAAACGATTTCAATTTGGAGCATACAGCAACACCATACACAATTAAGAGGGATACAAAAATGTAGTTGATTTTTAAAAAAATGGCTCAATTTATTCATGAAGGTTAGTTATTCGGAGACATTTTAAAAGTTTTCGCGGACAATCGTTGTCTAGTGAGAGGATAGCGTCGATGCCGGGATCCAGTTGGCATGTGATGCGTTCTGTATTACCGTGTCGGACGGTAATATCAATGCCACAGAAACGTAGCAAAGTGGTGGGCTGGATTTTTGCAATAAAAAGGTGTGGGTGAGCCGGGTATGTCCTATCCGAAGTCGTGATAGGATTCTCTAGTCTTGGTGTGATTGATGGTTTTTCCATGATGGTGTTGTGGTCTTGATGGTTTTCAGGAAAGAGCAGCCGCTGCTAACCCATTAACCGTTTCAACTTTTGGCGATGATGGTTTTGCTAAGGCGAATGAAGTAACGACTTAGATAGCACGCTCGGTTGTTACGTCCTGCGTCGACTAGTCGATCTGCTTTTTCGTTTCCGTGAATACTTGTGTGGCCAGGAATGCAACAGAAGGTTTTTTGGGGCGAATTCGGTATATTGCTGAGCGGTTGTATGTTACAGGGTTTTTCAATTGAGTTTTTCAATTGCTCCTAGTCAATAATACATTGCTCGTAATCAAAAATAGAGGATGCTAGTCAAGAATCTATTGCGACTATTGAAAAAAGATTGCTGCTAGTCAAAACTCAATTGAAAAACCCAGTATGGGTCAATAATTTCCATATTTTGGTTCCAAATGGGTTCAATGACATCTATCGCCAACAACGTTACCACCAGTTGATAAATAAGGTTAAGGTTAGGTTATCCGGCGCTACAAACGCTTTGCGGTCTTGGCCTGCCTCAGGAGTGTCCGAAACCGCTCACGGTCTCGCGCCTTCGTCTGGCAGTCCGTTATTCCAGCCTTACTGGCGGACACGTCCACGCCATCTTGCCACCTCAATTTGGGCCTACCACGCCTCCTCTGTCCTTGCGGGCGGCCTAAAAAGACTTTACGGGCTGGGTCGTCCGTTTTCATGCGTACAATATGGCCAGCCCACCGGAGCCTGGCGAGCTTGATACGCTGCTCGACAGTGAGGTCGCCGTACATCTCGTATAGCTCGTCATTATAGCGGCTCCTCCATTGTCCTTCCACACATTCGGGGCCAAGTATCCTTCTGAGCATCTTCCTCTCAAACGCGGCTAAGAGGGTTTCGTCAGATACTATTATGCTATAGTTGATAAATATATCGATAAAATCGATAATAACAAATATGGCGGATTGGTATCGCGAAGCGGCAAATTTGTCAACCGATAAAACGGTGGAAGCAACTGTCATGGCTGCCATAGCAATAGTGGATACAAAGTCGAGCAGTCGTTAAAAAAGTCGGTAATCTGTATCGCGAACGGCAAAAATTGGCTATATTGATCGATTTAATTACCAACTGCTTCGAAGCAGTTGATGAACAGTACAGAGTGCACATTCTCCGTGAATCAAACTGTAATTTGGAGTAAAAATCATGAATTGGAATATTGAATGCAGTGCTGCAAAATGTCACTGTCAATGTAATTAAAGAATCTGACTGAAACAAAATACATATCAGCGTCACGTACACAATTGTGTAATCAGAGGTGATATTGAAAGCGGTTGGTGTGACCAATACATGCTTCATGACATTTTTGAAATCATCGCTTGGTCAGTCACTATGTCATGACTTTTTTTACTGTGATCAGTTATGCAAAATTTCACTGATATAAGCTGGTATCGCGAAAGAATTGGTTTAAAATTAACAGTCGTTAAAAATTAACCAGAGTCGTTAAAAATTGCCAGAATTTGGCATCGCGAACGCATTGAGTTCATTTGTTAATTTTAACGACTGGTCCTATGCCGTCGTTAAACAAACGACTGTCAAGAGCGTATGCGATACAAATTAACAGTCGTTTAATTATACTGCTCGATTTTTTACCCGTGTTTGCCTATATGCGATATCGAGCAGTCGTTAACTGTTTTGACGGTCGTTTATTTTAACAGGAATGAACAACAAATGAACTCGGTTAAACCAAAATGAACTTGTTCCCAAACGACTGTTAAAATGTGTTCATTTATTCGCGATGCCGGCTATTGTTATTATTAGCCAGTCGTTTAAAGTTCATTTTGGTTTAACTGAGTTCATTTGTTGTTCATTCCTGTTAAAATAAACGACCGTCAAAACAGTTAACGACTGCTCGATATCGTATATAGGCAAACATGGGGGAAAAATTCGAGCAGTACAATTAAACGACTGTTAATTTGTATCGCATACGTTCTTGACAGTTGTTTGTTTAACAGCGGCATAGGACCAGTCGTTAAAATTAACAAATGAACTCAATGCGTTCGCGATGCCAAATTCTAGCAATTTTTAACGACTCTGGTTAATTTTTAACGACTGTTAATTTTAAACCAATTCTTTCGCGATACCAGCTAATAATACTATAAAGAACTTTGGATCGGCTTCTGTACCGAGGAAAGAGTTTGTCTTGACTTTGTTGCTGCCGGATCTACCGTTTTGGCGTGACAAAAGCACGGAATGCACTCGACCAAACGACATGAACCTACCTAACCGAACCCATTCCAAGGCAGTTCAGGTCCCTCGGCGTCATGATAACGACATCATGCCAACGAGCCGCCAGATTCTGGACGGACAGGTGCAGCACCATACGCGCACCGTGATAAACAAGCCTAGAATACTCTTTTGTATGGATTCAATTCAAACTGTTGTTTCCACTAGGCTACAGTATCGGACAGAATGATAGGACCCTAGTTTTTTCAACGCACCGTACACTTTTTTTGCCACGTTACTTGTGTTTGTGTGTGTGTGTGTGTGTGTGTGTGTGTGTGTGTGTGTGTGTGTGTGTGTGTGTGTGTGTGTGTGTGTGTGCGAGTCTGTGTGTGTGTGTGCGAGTGCGCGGGTTTTTGTCTGAAGAAACGTAGCTTGACATGGTTTCATATTGCATTGAAAGCATTCTGTTTATGTGTGTTATCATGTGAAACAGCGTGCGTTCACACTTGGATAAATGCTAAAGTTTGCATCGACAGCAGCGCTTGTTCCCCGGACGAGAACGCAGGTGTGCTGTTTCATGAATGTGAATACGACACCGGTGCGAAATGAAAACGCGCACAATAGCAATGAACTCGGCATTCCCTCACAGGTGTTTCTCCAGTGCACGCCATTGAAAGGCCTGCGTGCATCTTTGCGTTGAACGTTGTGTGCGCATGGGAAACTTTGTGTGTGCATTGAGCAAGCGCGCAGGTGTTCTTTTCAATGGGCGTTTTGTTTCATGAGCGCGGCAGTATTCTGTTCTGGTTTTGAATGGATACATGCTCACTCGCTTACTCATTGATTGTTTTTATCCATACGCTTTTTTGCTGCTCGACAACGATGTGATTCATCGCGTATAAAAGCAGAACGCAGGCAGTGCACGGCATCAGTCGTGTCCAAGTTTTTAACCAGTGTGTTCTTGACGGTCTAAGCAAGCAATTTTTATTACAATGGGTCGAGGTAAACATTGTACCGATTATCAGCGCCATATCATTAAGCGAATGGCGGCTGCTGGCATTAAGCGCAGAACGATCGAGTTCGTGATGGAACGATCGCGCACTTTTGTGGCGAACGCGCTTCGGACAACCGAAACGCGCAAGTCACCCGGACGTCCTCGGAAGACCACGGCGGAGGAAGACCGTAAGATTGTTAACATATCGAAGAAACATCCGTTTAGCTCGGCACCAGAGATCCGAGGCAGACTGAAATTGGCGGTGACGCCGAGAACAGTTCAGCGAAGATTGGTCAGTGCCGGGCTACTCGCGCGAGTGCCACGCAAAGTGCCCAATTTAACACCTGCGCATAAAAACGCACGGGTGTTATTTGCAATTGAGCACATGTTCTTTGATGAAGAGGATTGGCGCAGGGTTTTGTGGTCAGACGAGTCAAAATTCAATCGACAGGGGTCGGACGGACGTAGGTTGGTTCGGCGCCCTGTTAATTGTGCTCTTGATCCGAAGTACTGCTTCAAAACTTTCAAGCATGGCGGTGGTAGTCTCATGGTGTGGGGATGCTTCTCCTACTATGGGATGGGTCCGTTGGTTCGAATCCACGGTAATTTAAATCGGTTTGGGTATCGAGATATTCTTGATACTCATTTGCTATCACACGCTAGGAAAAACCTTCCTCGGTCTTGGATGTTTATGCAAGACAACGATTCTAAGCATACTTCCGGGACTGTCCAAACTTGGCTTGCTGACAACAATGTCAAAACAATGAAGTGGCCAGCCCTTAGCCCGGATCTCAATCCCATTGAGAACCTCTGGGCAATTTTCAAGAAGAGGCTGGGTAAAAACATACCGGAAGATCTGGATCATCTCTTCGATCACATGCAAGAGGTGTGGAGCAAAATTCCACCTGAAACGATCCAGAATCTGGTGATGTCGATGCGTCAACGCATGATTAATGTCATCGTGGGCGACGGCAATAAGATCAAAAACTGAGCTTATTGCATTTTTGAATAGGGATCACTGCTCGCGAGGGCGGTGGTCCTGCAAATTACAACAAAAACCTAACCCAAAACACAAAAAAACTACTGACAAATCTATCCGAAACGACCTACTTGTGAAACAAACACACACATCAATACACATTCAAACATACATACACACACACACACACATGCACACACACACATACACACACACACAAACACAAACACATACAAACCACACATAAACTTGACCCAACGGGTGCATGGTGCGTTAAAAAACCAATGCCCTATCTTTCTGTCCGATACTGTACCTTAATTGGAAAGAAATGTGTTACATATCATATGCACGTTTGCTTCGATCGTGTGTCCTTTTAACACTTCCAACAACAGAGCCGGGTGCGAAGACTTTTTACTTGTTTCTTTTTATAGAGACTTTGAGGCGCAAAGAAGGTGATGCCAATTCACCTGTTGTGTTATCTCTTAGGTATCGGTAAACGCCCGCACGGTGCTTTTTCTAAAACTGTATGAAATTTTATAGCCGCAGCAGATGAAAATACACGCATCAGAATCAAACAGTTTTGGGTTTTCCGCACGCACGCACACACGCACGCATGCACGCGCGCACTCGAGCACGCGCGCACTCGAGCACGCGCCCCCGAATGTGCGCACAAAATATTTGATGATTTGTTTCGTCACGAAATTTAAAATCATGTGAGTAAGAGTTCTAATCTCACTTAAATTGAGATCCACATCCAAAGCACCGGGTGGGGTGCGGGATCGCGGAATGATAGAGTGAACGGTCACTTTCCCCGCGCTGTGTGTATGTCCAAGGTGGATTAAAAATCCAGGGTTCAAACGTTGTTTACATTTATTTAATTTGATAATAAAACTCTGATTATACCTTTCTGTAGGACTAAAGGTATAGGAGAATATACCCCATCAACCTATTAAGAAAAAGAAGAAGAATTTGATAATATAATTTATGTACCATATTTTTTCGATTAAATATACTTTAAAAATATATTTTGAGCTATGCGAGTTCTTATTTAACATTAAAAAATACATTCAAGTGTGTTATTTCGTGAATTTATTGTATAATTCATTGTGTCTTCGACATGTTAGGGGATAAAAACTAAGAAATCATTTATATTTCCTATTTTAACATTTTTTCCTCATTATCTACGAGACACATGGACAATTTAAGTGAGATTAGAACTCTTACTCACATGATTTTAAATTTTGTGACGAAACAAATCATCAAATATTTTGTTATTATATCTCATTTTTTCGATACAATCAATAGACATACAAAAATGCACGTAGTAACAAAGAAATCTGTTCTATTTGCTATGCTTTGTGTGTGGAAACAAATGGTTAACGGTATTAAACTCACGTAAAGTCCCTCAGCCTGGGCCGGTCTGGTGGTACAGTCGTCAACTCGTGCAACGTAAGAACATGTTCGTCATGGGTTCAAGTCCCGAATAGACCGTCCCCCCATACATAGGACTGACTATCCTGCTATGGTTACAATAAGTCACTGAAAGCCAAGCTCATTTCACTAGTGGGTACCTGGCAGGCTTTGGCCGACAGCGGTTGACCCCCCCAAGGCCCTTTTCCACCACCTGGTATTTTGAATCCGCCTTGGTGTGTGTTGAGACCCGAAAACTCGTGACAAATCCGGCACATTAAAAAAAAAATCTTGTATTGCCGCTATACACCGTGCTACATGATGCTTAGAAGGTCGTTGAAGCATCAAACATGTTCAAATTAAAAAAAATGCTAACACCCACCAATTACAATACACAACCGCAATGTACATATATACCAACGTATACACGCAATCAGCTGATGGTGGAAGGCACGGGCCGAGTTCCAAGTAGGGCATACGGTGAAGGAAGAGGGAAGGGCAGGGTGAAGGAGGGAGAGGAAGAGGGCGAAAAAATGGGTGACAATATTTTTAAAATTTTTGACCGTTTTTTTGCTCTGCCGCGTAAAATAGTTCGTCCATTTCGCCAACAGAGGGCGTCGAAACTGCTCACTCAGCGCAAATTTCACTTAAAACAGCGCATGAAATTGGCCCAAAGTTGCGCAGAATCTGCGCAGATTTTGCCTCATTTCCTGCGCAGAAAACTGCTCGATTTTGCCAGTGGATCTAAAGTGATTTTGTGAGTGGATCTATTTCTGCTTAAAGTTCGGATGTGTCTGCTAGTGCTCTTTTAAGGACATGAATTTTGAAGCCTACAATGGTTTACAAGTTTAATCGAGCTGCTCTGACTTGATGGTACTGCAGATCAATTCCATAAACGGCAGTACAACAAATCAACAAATTAACTCAATTGATTGATGAAGTCAATCAGTCAGTGATGATCAATTGATGAAGTGATGATCAGAGGTCAATCAGATACTCAAACAGTTGGTGTGACCAATACATGCCTGGTGACATTTTAGCAGCCAACGCTTGGTCAGTCGCTTTGTCATGACTTTTTACACTGTGATCAGTTTAACAAAATATTACTAATATGATCATGAAAAATTCTGTTAGCGTCACGAGCTCTACTGCGATGATCTGCTCTCAAGCCCTTGGTACGATATTTTTGCAATCTTGGCCAATCACTTGGTCGCGACACTTTCAGTCGGTGATCATCGCGATGGTCATGAAAGAGATAAGCGGAGCGTGTGAGTGGTCCAAAGCAACAAAATGAGCATGATTTCTCGCACAGTCTGCTTGGTGCGACTGTTGGATGGTGTTGTTGTTGTTGTTAGTATGGTTTAGAGAGGCTTTGGCTCCTGCGGAGTTCTTTCGCCTCTCTCTGTTGGATGGTGTTCAATTCCGATGGAACGAGTGAGATGTGCGGTCTTAGGAACGAGCGATTAGGGCGGTGTGAGGAAGGAGCAAGGATTGCGGTCTGAGGAGCGACTGGAAAGCTGGCCTATTTTGGCGGCAATTATTTGGAGCGGCGGCACCAACAAATGTTGTTCGAACACATCACACCGACGAGGATTCCGCGAATCCCACCGTACGATGCAAGCGGGCGGCTTGTGTGGTCGGACAGACCAGAGTTGCGATGCAAACAATTTGCTGTTGTTCGGTGGACTACGTCAAGGGGGAACAGAGAGAGAGAGTAAAGAGATAAGAGAGAGTGAGAGAGGGAATAATGCAATAATTTTTGTAACCGAGTGGAGTGGGTCGGTCGGATGAAATACACGAAGGAGCTAACTTTTAACTCTACGACCGGATAGACGGGTATGATTTTCATTTTCGAACTGATATAACTTTTTGATGAAAAATGGTAGCTACTTAACTTTTTCGCTTATCTTTAGATTAGCCAACCAGCCATGGAGTTCGCTGTGCTCCCCTGCGCCCTCGCCATAAGGCTGGGGATCGCTGTCGAACACCTTCTTGGTGGGGCATGAGTTCGGCATCCCCTTGACATGCCCCAGCCATCGTATCCTGCTAGCCTTCGCCACCGTCAGGATTAGTGATGGGCGTTTTGGAGCGCACCAACGGCTCCGGAGCCGGCTCCGGACTAACGGCTCCGGAGCCGGCTCCGTCTTTTTCCCGGAGCCGGCTCCGCTCCGACGGCTCCGCACCAACGGCTCCGGAGCCGGGTCTGCTCCGACGGCTCCGGAGCCGGCTCCGCTCTGACGGCTCCGGAGCCGGCTCCGCTCCGACGGCTCCGGAGCCGGCTCCGGACTAACGGCTCGGCACTCACGGCTCCGTTCCAACGGCTTCGGAGCCAGCTTCAGGCCCACCGTTCTGGGGCCCGCGACGAATCAACGGCTCCAGTCCAACGGCTCCGAACTAAAGGTTCAATAGAGACATAATTGTATGATAGCGTAATAAAAAACAAATATATCTTCTCGCACGTGTGGAAACCAATACACAATGTGATTGCAGTATTGACATGCATGACGTTGTGTAGCATTCGTTGGTCTCGCCTTTCTTAACAATATTCAAAAGTCATCGATGTTTTTTTGATAAATTCTTTTAAACATGACCTACTCCGCTATTTACGGATTTTCTCGATTGAAACTTCATTGAAAAAGTTATTTTAGTCCTTTGTGTTAAAACCGGCTCCGGAGCCGTTGGAGCGGAGCCGTTGGTGCGGAGCCGGCTCCGGAGCCGTTGGAGCGGAGCCGGCTCCGGAGCCGTTTTGCCCATCACTAGTCAGGATGCTCGGTTCGCCGTACTGCTCAGCAAGCTCGTGGTTCATTCTTCTCTTCCACGCTCCATGAGCGCCCAGAGCTTTTTCATTGATACTCAATTCAATTCTTGCTGCTTCGCGATTGAGTCGGGTGTACGCCTCACACACCTTCGCTGTTGCCCTGCCGATGATGTCGATGCCAAGGAATTGGACCGGTAGAGGATCGTGCCATGGATATCGTTGTCTAGACCCGCGCTTTGAATAACACCTTCCAGGGTGGTGTTGAAGAGCAGACAGGAGGGTCCGTCACCTTGCCTTAGATCCCTGTGAGATTCGAACGATTCCGACGTCAAGTTCGATACTCTCACCTTGCACTGCACCTCGCTCATGGTGGCCTATAGGATCCGGATCAACTTCTTGGAGTTATAATTATAGCACCTCGCAAACAGTTATACTAGCCTACATTGAAGGTTGTTAAAAAAAGCTAAATAAATTTTTTTTTTTAAACATTAAATTAAGATTTCAATTTTTCTCAATTCCCTCGCAATGTTTAGCACCATGATTTTTTTCTGGCTGTGATTCCAAATGCCACTGTGCCAGTCACCAACCCTCACGACGTTTCAATCAGCGTTTCAGAACCTCAAATCAGCCCATGAGAGAGAGACAGAGAAAGAGACAGAGAAAGAGCGAGAGAGAGCGAGAGAGAGAGAGCGAGAGAGAGAGAGAGAGCGAGAGAGAGAGAGCGAGAGAGAGAGAGAGCGAGAGAGAGAGAGACAGAGAGAGCGAGAGAGAGACAGAGAGGGCGAGAGAGAGACAGAGAGAGCGAGAGAGAGAGAGACAGAGAGAGCGAGAGAGAGACAGAGAGAGCGAGAGAGAGATAAATCATAGAGCCACGAGCACTTTGCCGATCGCTGCCCTAGGCCCCTCATTGCATCAGGGTGCAACTCGGTGGTGATGTTTATGTACATACAAGCACAAAGACAGCAATAAAAAATATCGATGAAGATCCCACACGAGGAGGGGAGGGGTTAGCAGGTCCCACATTCTTTAACTACACACGCCTGCCTGCAAAGCGTTTGCACTAGTATGTGGTGTGGTTTACCGGTCGCATCCCTTTGTCAATGTAAAGTAGTATTAGGATTCAGTCCGTCTGCAGCATTAGTTTGCGATTGCGATTGCGATTACTATTCCGCTACGTTCTGAAAATATTTCATGAGCATTAGTAAGCCATATTTACCCCTACATAACCCACTGGGCTGAGAAAAGTCCTACTAAATCATTCGTCGTACACTATCACTCGTACACGCACACTTTTCAGAAACTTTTAATCTTCCGGACGGTTTGAATCATTTGCGAATTGCAATAGTAATATCCACGAGGTCAGTAAACCATCATCTTCCGGTTTTATGCTCCTTATCTGTAGAAAAAGAGAGGGAAGGGAGGGAGAGGTGGAGGGGGGGGGGGGGGTTGTGGAACAATTAATCATCCCACCGCGCACGACGTAACCCACCATTTGTGTTTTCGTGCGATAACACATCGTGCGCTGATTGTGTGAACCCTGCTAAGCGTTCCGTGGGGGTTGGGGAAAGGGATCAAATATTTCTATTGGAAGTGTGCGCGGAACATAGGAACTTCAAGGTGTACAGGCTGTCACCGAGATAC
>NC_064600.1:0-42343 GCF_943734735.2 Anopheles gambiae | reverse complement strand
GGTCGTTCTAAATGATTTTCCACACAACGCTTCTGGATACCTTCCCATCTGGTCCGAACGGCTTTGTCCGCCACCGACGAGTTGCAAAGTTCGATTTGAGTGGAACAAACTTTAATCAAACATCAATTGAGTTAAATTTACTTTTCCCTTTCACGCGGAAGGAACCGAACAGACTTCAACCTTACTGAACGCAATGTGGTACGAACGCAGTGCCTATTGATATGACCACAGAGAGAGAAAGAGAGAGCGAAAACTAAATCCCTGTGCTAAACCCTGTGAGAGAGCGAGATAATTAAACAATGCTTTGCTCTAGCGAGCACACCAAAGAGCCGCATTCCAAACTACCGCGAGGGTTCGGTGGATGGTTGACCTTCGCGTCCAATTTACTCTCTTTGAACAACGAGCATCAAAAGGAAAGGCAAATAAGTAGAGAGAAAAAAAAATCAACCCCCAACATGGCAGAATCATAGCGCGTTTAGAACTCCCCTTTTCTAATTCTACCTTTTTGTCACGTCAACAGGTACGACTTAAGATGCCTGTCATGGGTTCAAGTCCCAGATGGACCGTACCCGCATACGCAGGATAAAGATATAAATCACTGAAAACTGCGATTACTAGTGGGGTACAGGCAGGCCTTGATCGACACGGTTTATGTGCCATAGAAGAAGAAGATGGATTCTTTCCCACCGGAGCTGGTTCACTTAGTTCAAATCACTTTCCGATAGGTGACCATCAAACAGTCCAACGGGTTCCACAAATCTCTCCTTTGCAGCGTTGGCACATGTTGTGTTACGCCATTCATCTGCGTGCGTTGTTGTTGTTTAAATGTTTTCAGAGGTTTTGGAACTCTTTTGGGTCTCTTTCGCCTCTGATACCTGCGCGCTCGTGTGCGTGTGTGTCTATGCCAGTTGGTGAAAAAGACGGCATGGCTCACAGCGGGATGAGGGAGACGGAGAGACAGAGAGACAGAGAGACAGAGAGACAGAGAGACAGAGAGACAGAGAGACAGAGAGACAGAGAGACAGAGAGACAGAGAGACAGAGAGACAGAGAGACAGAGAGACAGAGAGACAGAGAGACAGAGAGACAGAGAGACAGAGAGACAGAGAGACAGAGAGACAGAGAGACAGAGAGACAGAGAGACAGAGAGACAGAGAGACAGAGAGACAGAGAGACAGAGAGACAGAGAGACAGAGAGACAGAGAGACAGAGAGACAGAGAGACAGAGAGACAGAGAGACAGAGAGACAGAGAGACAGAGAGACAGAGAGACAGAGAGACAGAGAGACAGAGAAACAGAGACAGAGACAGAGACAGAGACAGAGACAGAGACAGAGACAGAGACAGAGACAGAGACAGAGACAGAGACAGAGACAGAGACAGAGACAGAGACAGAGACAGAGACAGAGATGGAGAAAACCTGCGAGACAGAGACAGAGACAGAGACAGAGACAGAGACAGAGACAGAGACAGAGACAGAGATGGAGAAAACCACACGCTTCTGCGTTTTCTGCAGAGAGACAGAGAGACAGAGAGACAGAGAGACAGAGAGACAGAGAGACAGAGAGACAGAGAGACAGAGAGACAGAGAGACAGAGAGACAGAGAGACAGAGAGACAGAGAGACAGAGAAACAGAGACAGAGACAGAGACAGAGACAGAGACAGAGACAGAGACAGAGACAGAGACAGAGACAGAGACAGAGACAGAGACAGAGACAGAGACAGAGACAGAGACAGAGACAGA
The DNA here is from genome assembly GCF_943734735.2 of Anopheles gambiae. Lineage (NCBI taxonomy): Eukaryota > Metazoa > Arthropoda > Insecta > Diptera > Culicidae > Anopheles > Anopheles gambiae. The sequence continues at coordinate 40,600 of NC_064600.1, read as the reverse complement.
GACAGAGACAGAGACAGAGACAGAGACAGAGACAGAGACAGAGACAGAGACAGAGACAGAGACAGAGACAGAGACAGAGACAGAGACAGAGACAGAGACAGAGACAGAGATGGAGAAAACCTGCGAGACAGAGACAGAGACAGAGACAGAGACAGAGACAGAGACAGAGATGGAGAAAACCACACGCTTCTGCGTTTTAACGTTGTGCAATAACGGGAGCTGCTGTTGCTGCTATATTTCGGCTATATTTATAACAAACCCGCAAATTAAAAAAAAAAAACAAACATATAATTGTCTGTCGGGCCATGAGATCAAACGTGCGTTGCGGGATTTTCCACAAGAGGCAAGAGCCGAACACACCTACGGTAGTGTCGGCCACGGATATCGATCGATGGGGTGGCGTGGTCCATTGCAACGGCGGTCACGTGGGAATCACAAACGCGCGCTTCGTTATTGGGTTTGATTGAGTTCTTCGTTGTGCTAGGCACTGAAACACGACAGAATCAACTGGAGATGTCTCTGCAGGAATTTTGGCATCGCTTCCGTTGGCGTAGATCGTTGGAGAGCACGGTTGAAGCTGAAGTCAACCGGTTCTTTATGCAGTTTCGGAGAATTAAGAACGGTTCGTTTCCTCTCGCGAATGTCTGCAGTTGTAGAAGGGTAGCATTACAAATATTGTCCAGGTTCGGTGGTCAAAAGCGCCGCACACGACAAACACCGCGATTAAACTTACAATACCGTCGTGTGGGATGCATGCGTGGCGTGTTTGATAAGAAAGATCTTTCGATTTTTTTGGTGATATAAGTGCGACTGTTCAGTTTCTTGACTTACATTTGAGACCTCTCAATTTATGTAACGCTTTCTCTCTCTCACTTCCTCTTGGGGAGGTATTGTCGGGAAAACCCCCACCACCTGGCAATGTTTTAAAAGCAACATTGCCGCCAAGGAAAGGCGTCGAATGGATAAAAATAATACTTCCCGGCTTGTTTCTTCCATGAACGCGCACTTTCCTTTCGCCGCTTGGGCGCAGTATGTATGGGGTGAGTCATGCAAATTTCCACCGGCTCGTCATGCACTGGTGAGTTACCGTTTTGGCTCAAGATTATGACGATTGTGTTTCTCTCTTCCTGAAATAGATGCAAGAAATAACACCCAGAAAACCGCTTCCTGCACGTACAAAATGACTAATCGAATTCCTTTTTATCCTTCTTTTCACAGACACACGAAACCGGAAACGTTCGCCGACTGTATCGGGAACGAGCTACCTTTTGGGTGGGAGGAAAGCTATGATCCACAGATCGGTACCTACTACATCAACCACAACACGCAGACAACCCAGCTGGAGGATCCGCGGCTGCAATGGAAGAGCAAGCAGGACGAGATGCTGCGGGAGTATCTCTGCTCAGCACAGGACACATTGGAGGCCAAGAAGGAGATACTGAGCGTTAAGACGCAGCGCCTGCATCTGGCGCAGGAGGAATACAACCATCTGAATGCGCTTGCCGCCAGCCGTACTAGTCGTGAGTATTTGTAACAGAGTCCTTGCCAGGCCTTGTTGTTTAATTTTGTAACGCTTCCGTGTCTGACTTTTCTCAACATTAATTTCAGTCTGCTCGTCGACCAGCTCCTGCAGCACGAAGTTCGATCCAGAGCTGCTGCGGGCGGATCTAGCCATCGCGAAGGAGCGCGTTTTCCGACTAAAGAAAGAGCTGTCCCGGATACAGAAGGAGATGCACAGCACGCAGAAGGGAGTAGATACGCTCGCCAGGTAAGAGAGACGTAGCCATGCGCAGTGAAGAGTTACATTCTTCAACCTGGATTTCAAAACAAACCTTTCCGATTTCCGATCCTGTTCCAGCGTGGAGCAGAAGCTGAACGCACACGTGAACGGTTGCTACAACATCAGCGAAGCGCAAGCCATCATGGAGGAGGTGAAGAAAATCCAGAAGTCGCTGATCACCGGCGAGCGGGAGAAGAAGGAACTGATGAAGAGTTTGGCGCAGGTTAAGGACGACCTGACTCGACTGCAACTGCGCCAGGAGAGTCCGGACGCGTCCACGTTCAATTTGGCGCAGGACCGGATCTGTGCCGCGTCCCAGACCGACTTGTCATCCGAGCACTTCCCGATGGGAGCGCGCGAGATGGCAAAAATGCGCCAACGGTACGACGAGTGGCGCCGGCGCGTGAAGGAAATCCAGGAACAATTGGCCGCGCTCGAGGAAAAGATACGGCCCGGCGAGCTTGAGTCGGACCAGGACCGGCTGTTACTGTTCCAGGAGAAAAAGCAACTGCTGTTGGAGTACCGCAGCATTACGCCCAAGTCGCGCTCGCCGACTGAGATGCGCAGGATTCAGAGCGTCTGCCGGCAGCTCGAGGAGGACCTGAACATGGCCTACGAGGAATCAAACCAGTGCATCGCGAACCGGCTGAAACTGCATGAAGAGAAGCAGGCGCTGCTGCAGCAGCTGCTCGAGGCACTGAAGGAGTTTACGCACCTGGAGCACCAACTGAAGTCGCTCTCCGCGAGCACGCTGTCGATCAGCAGCAGCTCCAGCCTCGGGTCGCTTTCGACCGCATCCAGCAAGGGTTCGCTTAGCGGGCTCAGCTTCACCGACATCTACGGCGATCCGCTGTCAGCCGAGCCGCAGATCGACATGGTCGACATGAACAGGCGCGTCCAGCGCCTATTCCATCCGAGCTCGGAGGTGACGTCGCTGTCTCCGCGCAGCAGCCTCTCGACCGAAACACCACCCGTCTCGCCGATGAAGATGGACTGGGTGGCGGTAGTGACAGCTGCTGCCGCTGTTGCTGGTGGGTCGGACTCACCTTCCGCCAACCCAGCCTCCGTTCATGCTGCCATCAACACTACTGCCAAGCTAGCGAGTGCGGCCTCCGGGCCGAGTTACGCCACACCCGGCACATCGCAGCCGGTCGTCCCGAGCTATGCCGTCGCGACAGGCGTGGCAAGTTCCGCTTCCAGCACTACCACCTCCACCGAATACAATCTCGACCGGCAGCGGCTAGAGGAGCAGCTACAGGAGCTGAAAATTCGTCAGCTCGGTATCGCGGGCGGGCCGCTCTCGCCGATCTACGAGAAGCCGTCGTACCTGGAACCGGCCGCCTTGCTCAGCCGCTCCTCCTCCACCTCGAATACGCGCTCCGTTTCTACGACGGTCAGCGACGAGTCGGTTGCGGGAGACTCCGGCGTGTTTGAGGCGTCTCGCGGGCCGCCCCCGCTGCTCGCGCGCGAATGCGCCCAGGTGCAGATTGGGTTGCGGTACGTAGCCGCTGACGGCGTCCTCTGTATCACGATCGAGCGGGGCAGCAATTTCGGGGCACTCGGGCCGCCCGCCGGCTGCCAGCTGTTCATACGCGCGATGCTGCTGCCGACCCCGTCCGGTCCTGGGTTGGTGCGCACGGGCACGGTGACTGATCTCGTCCGGCCGACGTTCAAGACGATGCTGGTGGTGCCACTGTCGCTCGACAAGGTGTACGCCAAATCACTGCACGTCAAGGTAATGGTGCTAGTTGGCCAGCGGGAGGACTGGATCGGCAGCACGCAGATTAGCCTGGCCGAATTTAATGCGGGCGACGCGACCACCAGCCGCTGGTACAATATCGTCAGCCGGAAGTCGATGAACGAGTCGGATCTGCTGGATGGGGGCGCGCGGGAAGAGTCGTCCGACGAATCGACCATCATCTCGTCGCAGACGTCCACGCTTACGCGCAACCAGGGCCAGGACGAGCTGCAGGCCGTGTTGGAGCTGGTGTACGACGAGCTGTCGAACGACGACGAGGACGACGACGAGGAAGAGGACGAAGAGCAGGGTGACGAGGATGATGAAGAAGAGGAAGAAGAGGAGAACGGAGAGGAGTTGCTATACAAAAAGGCAGTCGATGACGCTGGTGAGCCAGTCGCTAGAATGATGGGTCGTCGACGCGGCAAAGATCTGCAACGGATAGTCAACTCGGTGGAAGAGGAGGACGAATGCGAGGAGCAGCAAGAGCAGGAAGGCTGTGCATCGTCGGGTAGGCAGCTGCTAGCGGTAATTGCTTAAACAATTGCGTATTAACCTGGCGTTTTTTGTTTTTGTTTTTTGTTTTGTCTTGCAGAGGCTACCGAGATGATGATACAGGAATACATGAACAGCGTGAAAGAACAGTGCGGAGACGCCGGTGACGTGGGCGAGGATGGTGAGGTGGACCGTACCGTACCGCAGCCCTCGTCCGTCCAGCGCGTCGACAAAGAAACGAACACCGAATGTGCCTTCCTGCCAGAGCGGAGCCGCCGGCGGTTCCCCGACCCGAACGGTCCGGCACGCTCCTCCACCATCGAGGAGGGCTCGGTCGTGGACGATCGGTTGGTGAAACGATCGCAAACTTTCTCACCAAGGTAGGGTGACACATGACATATAAACGCATGCAATGATTGAACGCCAGCGTTGGGTAAAAGAAGAGAGTAGGGAATGGGTAGTCTTTTGGTCCGTGAGTATTTTAAGGTCGAAAAGACACGTACCGGAGTTTCGCGGGAGCGTAATTTCGCCTGCTGTCAAACCCATGTACAAACTGTCAACAACAACTTTTCTGAACTGTCATATCCATAGAAATTTCTGCAGGCGGAATTCCGCGGCCGCGAAATTCCGGTCCGTGTAATTTCGGCCTAAGAGAGAAACTTCAGAGAGCCGGGAATGAGAATATTTCAGAGTCTAAGTTTTAAATTCTGATACTTGTTGATCTATCACAGGGGTCTCCAAACTACAATCGCAAGCGACAATCGAATGCTTTTAATACGTAAATTTTGCGTATTTTCATCAAAACTTTTATTTTTACTTGATACAGACGTAAATTAAGCTTCAGCAATAGAAACCTGTAGAAATTTGATATATTCACTAAATATTCACTTATTAAAAAGAGGTTTTAACGTTCCTCTTAACTAAAGGAAACTCAGCTGTGTTATTTGCGAAGCAATGCAGCTCGCGAACTGAAATGTTTGGAGACCTCGATCTATCGGAATGTTTTGGGCAGAATAAGGTCAGAAAGCGGCCATCTAATGCTCTATGTCTATTATTTAGGATTTAACATTCTATTCAAGTCTAGAAATGGAACTCATTGCTACAATTGCCAAACCAATTCTCTACGCGAATTTTAAAATACGCTTACAATGTTTGAAAAATGTAAGCCAAAACGATACGGAATTTCGTATTAGGCTAAAACTGCAGATTGAGTTCAAAATATTTACTCTAGCTCACCAATTTTTCATTCAACTACCTTGATAAAGTCGCACTAAATTTGTTACATTGCCAAATTGCCGTTTCCTCATTTTTCGCAAAAAGTGCCGTAGCTAGCAAAACCCGATATATCTGCCGGTTGAACCGGAGTGACTCCGACTCGGCGATGCACTTCAACAACCAGGTGACACCCCATCCGTTCAAACGCGGTTCGGTCGAGCGACGCTCGCTGCGCTATCATAACCGTGTCTCCAAGATCTATCACAGTGAGTATGAAATGAATAATAGCCCCAAAAATGGAAGCTCGGTTGCTCATTTGTCCTATTTTTCGTTTACGTTACAGAGATGCATCCGGCAGTGCCGCGCACCAGTCTCGATCTCGAGCTCGATCTGAAGGCCCAGCAGACGAAGCTGGAAACGCTCACCGACGAGATCGGGCGGCTGCGGGAGCTGAAGCACCGGCTCGAGCAGGCCCGCGACAACAACGACGTCAAGGTGGCAGCCTGGGCGCTCGAGAACGAGGACTTCCTACGGCTGGTAAAGGCGGTCAATGCGGTCACGCCCGAGGAGCGCCAGCTGGCGAAGCTGCTGATGAAAACTTCCAAGGAGATCTACAAGTTGCGCAAGACGAAGGTCGGCAAAGGCAAGCTCGATTCAATCTCGTTCAAGTGAGTGCTGTCGGTTGGTTCTGGTCTGGGGGAGTCTTACAGGGTTTACCAGCATAATAAACAACTGTCCACTTGTTTATAACAATAGTCGTTTTGAATAGACACCGCTGTCTACCACTAGCTCACACGTCAGATGGTGTAAGCTACTCTGTCCAATTCAATAACACAATTTTCGCCTTCGATTAGCAACTGTCAGATTATACACCGCTGTATATTCAAAACGACTATTGTTGTAAACAAGTGGACAGTTGTTTATTATGGTGGTAAACCCTGTATTGATTTTCTTGATGTTGGATTGTTCGCAGAGAAAAGATGGCATTCTTTACGCGTCGTGGAGTGTCCGTGCCGGAGCTGCCGTCGGAAATTTTTCCGTCGTCTACCACGCAGGCCACCATCGGACTGATGCGGTCCGCTTCAGAGCGGGATGGGGACAAATGTGGCGGCAGCCGTACGCCGACCAACGGTACAATGGCAGCACACCGGTTGGCGACGACCAGTATCGGTACCGGCACAGATCCGGAATCGGATATAAGCGCTGCCTCTTTCTCGTACAACGACGTTGACCGTACGTACGGTGTGGAGGTGTGAGGTTGACAGGATCCGACACACACACGTACATAAACACACAAGTGTACAGACAGGGGTTGTTGGTCTAGAATTAAACGTCGTAGCCGAAAGCAAATGAAAAACAAGTGAAAATGAGTGACCAAAGGCTTGCATGCATTTAATCATAAAGCTGAGGTGTTTCTTTTTAGAGCAATAAGGGAAGAGAGAGGGAGAGAGGAATAGAAAGAAAGAAAGAAAGAAAGAAAGAAAGAAAGAAAGAAAGAAAGAAAGAAAGAAAGAAAGAAAGAAAGAAAGAAAGAAAGAAAGAAAGAAAGAAAGAAAGAAAGAAAGAAAGAAAGAAAGAAAGAAAGAAAGAAAGAAAGAAAGAAAGAAAGAAAGAAAGAAAGAAAGAAAGAAAGAAAGAAAGAAAGAAAGAAAGAAAGAAAGAAAAAGAAAGAAAGAAAGAAAGAAAGAAAGAAAGAAAGAAAGAAAGAAAGAAAGAAAGAAAAAAAGAAAGAAAAAAAGAAAAAAAAGAAAGACACAAACAAACAAACAAACAAACAAAAAAAGAAAGAAAGAAAGGCAAGCACTTCTTCCCACCCACCATCCATGTTTTACCCTGTTGCTATCTTTCGACTTTCTACTTACTCAATTTGTTTACTGTTCATTTAAACAAACCCAACAGCGGCAATAGAGATTGATAGAGTGAGAGAGAGGGCGATATATAGAGAGGGAGATAGAGGGCGAGAAAGAGAGAGGGCGAGAGAGAGAGAGAGAGAGTGTGAGAGAGAGAGAGAGAGAGAGAGAGAGAGAGAGAGAGAGAGAGAGAGAGAGAGGGTGAGTGAGAGAAAGAGCGAGAGTGAGAGAGAGAGAGAGAGAGAGAGAGAGAGAGGATAAGAGAGGAAAATCGAGAATTAAAAACAGAGAAAGAGAGCGATAGTAGACGCCATGTTGCTTGTTTTGTTTATTATCACTTTGACCGCCTACCTGGCATCGGCATGTGTCGAGTGAGCACGTCGCGCATGGCAAAATGTGCGAAGCGAGCGACAATTTCTCGATCACTTTTTTGTTTCATTGCGATAAGCGGCGTAGTGCATGTTGTTTTCATTCTTTCTTTCCTTCCTCATTCGTTCTAAAAAGAATCAGTGCACATCTGATACAAAGTTGAGCGGTGAGCAAAACCGCTTACGCTTGCATTTCGCGCAGCGCTAAAAGTGTTAAGTTCATCATATTTTTTAACAAATGGCAAACAAACGAAAATAGTCTTATACACTACGAAAATAGTGAGCGCCGCACGGATGGCAGTAGTAGGATACAAGGAAAACGTTCGGTATTTATGTTGCCTATACATTAAACATTAACACATACATATTCATGCACACATACACTAAACACATGCAAACGTTAAATGACTGTCGTTATTTGTTGCAGGGCAGGAACATTAGAAGTATTTGAAGGCCTTCGGCTTTCGTGAAAACTCACGCACACGTTCATTTCGTTCATTTTAGTATCGTTGTGTTAGTGACGTTCCTGTTGGAGTAACTGTCGGAATCGAGTCAATTAATCAAAAATCGGTGCCGTATTGCTCGCTCGAGAAGATACATATTCGAGAGATTTCCTACTTACAGCTCAAGCTGTCGGGAACTTGCAAATTGACCATACCTAGAATTTAAGCCACTGTCTATGTATATAAATAAGTTTAACGATTGTTTGCCAACGCTTTCATCACTCATATTTACCCCGTTTTCCACAAAAAATATGGAAATAACTGATTTTAAAGAAGTGTTGTAATAATTTGTTTTCTCCGGTTGGTTCGACCAACTGTCAAACACGCTTAAATAGGAACAAAAATCTAGACGAAACCTGCATCGACTCGAACGGTGAATGCGATACTAAATTTTCTCCCGTTCGATTTTAGTGCATCCGACGGATTCATGTGTGTATTTGCGAGTGCGCGGGTTGGTGTCTGAAAAACTTAGCTTGCCATTAAGTCATATTGCGTTGAAATTATTCTGATAATAGCCGGCATCGCGAATAAATGAACTCTTTTTAACAGTCGTTTAAAGTTCATTTTGGTTTAACCGAGTTCATTTGTTGTTCATTCCTGTTAAAATAAACGACCGTCAAAACAGTTAACGACTGCTCGATATCGCATATAGGCAAACACGGGGAAAAAATTCGAGCAGTATAATTAAACGACTGTTAATTTGTATCGCATAGGCTCTTGACAGTCGTTTGTTTAACGACGGCATAGGACCAGTCGTTAAAATTAACAAATGAACTCAATGCGTCCGCGATGCCAAATTCTAGCAATTTTTAACGACTCTGGTTAATTTTTAACGACTGTTAATTTTAAACCAATTCTTTCGCGATACCAGCTAATGTGTGTTATCATGTGAAACAGCGTGCGTTCACACTTGGATAAAAGCTAAAGTTTGCATCGACAGCAGCGCTTGTTCCTTGTAGCGCGTGGCCACGGAGCTGAAAAAATGTTGAAATTTTTTTCAACTTTGTCAAAATTGCTTGTCAACTGCAAAAAAGAGCTTTTCTCGTGGCCGCACCAAAAACATACACAAGAGCAAAAAAAACTCCAACATCTGAATATCATCGATATTTTGTTTAAGAGGTACTAAATAGGTACATACATCAATTAGAATCATGCATTTTAGCATTATTATCATAACAATGGGTCACAACTGCGCCAAATAGCTGTTTGTTTACGCTTTTTCACGAACGTCAAATTTTGTCAACTTTTGTCAACTTTTTTTCCTGGCTGCTCCAGGTTACAAAATTTTGACAAAAGCTCAAAAAAGTGACAAAAGCTCACATTTTGAAAAATTTGTCAGCATTTTGTCACTCCCATGGCCTTTCGCTTTTGGACGAAAACGCAGGTGTGCTGATTGAAGAATGTGCATGCGACAGCGATGCGAAATGGACACGCGCACAATAGCAATGAACTCGACATTCCTTCACAGGTGTTTCTCCGGTGCACGCCATTGAAAGTCCTGCGTGCATCTTTGCGTTGAACCTCGTGTGTGCATTGGAAACTTTGAGTGTGCATTGAGCAGGCACGCAGTTGTTCTTTTCAATGGGCGTTTTGTTTCACGAGCGCGGCAGTATTCTGTTCTCGATTTTAACCTTTAAGTTGGCAACCGGATACCCGGGTATTTTTTTTAACTTTAAACTGAAATAACTTTTGATTCATTACTTTTATTGACCTGAAATTTTCCGTAGCCTCCTAACTTTTAATTTCCGATTTTTTGGTGCATAAATTGTAATTTTAAACAGTCTGTAAGTATTTTATTTTGATTTTTTTTTAACTTTACCACGTAAGTTGGCAACCAGCATACCCGGGTATTCCATACATTTTGTATGGAGAATGACGTTTCTATTCTTCCTCTTTTCGTATTGTGCTTATTTTCGAGTCAAATTCAAGCGATTCCAAATTTCAATTTGACCGTTATTTTTATAATAAAATGAAAAAAAAAAACTCAATGAATAAATGAAATAGAAGAGAATATATGGTCGGCATTACTTGCTTACAGCATTAAAATATAGAAAGCATTGTTTACCTATGAAAATCGTTAATTTTTTGCATCAAAACGTGTGGAATACCCGGGTATGCCGGTTGCCAACTTACGTGTGTAAATCTGGTTGCAAACTCTACGGTTAAAGGGTCCCGCTGCGCAAATTCGAGCAGTTTCCTGCGCAGGAAATGTACCAAAGCCTGCGCTGGCCAGCGCAGATTTTGGCTGGTCGCCCGCGCGGGACTTCAGCTCCTATCCAGCGGGTAACTTGCATTCTGCCACACTGTCTCCTGCTCGATGCATACGCTGCAGGCAGGGGGAAGGATGCACCTCCACGATAAAAAATAACACCGTCATGAACCAGCGGCGGACCTAACGGTAGTCGGACTAGGCGGTCGCCGATGATCTCTAGTCTGTAGTATGCCGTATGTCTACAATTGGACAGAGTATTAGCGATAAGGGCCCCCGGAAAGATGGTCGTTGGGGCTCCGTGGCTGGAGAACCATTTGCACCTCCCCTTCCCCCATGGCTACTACAATTTAAAGGCCTGTGACCGATGATCGTAGGGGTCCCATGGCCAACCCCCCCCTCCCCCCCATCCGCCGGCAATTTAAGTATACCGTTCAATCTTCCAACAGCTATGTGCCAGTACCCCCTGCTCCCGGTCATCAGTTACCATTTACAGGGGCCTCAATTCGTCTTTCCGCCTTTCATGAACACCTTCCTTTCTTTGACCGATGGATCATAACATTCCGGAAGAAAACACATTTGGCGAAAGTGTTGCACACACACGTACGCTCACACCCACGCGCAGATGGCTCAGGATATCTATGTAATCTACAGCATACGAAAGCAAAAGCTTAGGGTAACAATAGCTGGTATCGCGAAAGATTTGGTTTAAAATTAACAGTCGTTAAAAATTAACCAGAGTCGTTAAAAATTGCTAGAATTTGGCATCGCGAACGCATTGAGTTCATTTGTTAATTTTAACGACTGGTCCTATGCCGCCGTTAAACAAACGACTGTCAAGAGCGTATGTGATACAAATTAACAGTCGTTTAATTATACTACTCGATTTTTTTCCCCGTGTTTGCCTATATGCGATATCGAGCAGTCGTTAACTGTTTTGACGGTCGTTTATTTTAACAGGAATGAACAACAAATGAACTCGGTTAAACCAAAATGAACTTTAAACGACTGTTAAAAAGAGTTCATTTATTCGCGATGCCGGCTAATGTATGCTTAATGCTTAACACCTTCAATACGATGACATGTCCCAGGGACTACCAGTGAACTTTCCAGTGTGCCGGTTTCACAATCAGCTTGCGTTCTTGAAGCTGATGAAAATCAGCGCCGGGCTGAACGTGTCAATGCGAATTAGGGTTCAGCGCGTTGCACAGCAAACCATCCAGCGTAAACTAGCGATTGCTTAGTCATTTTTATATTGCGGTGTTTGAACTCATTGCGATTTTTTGGTTTGATTTGTGAAAATGCAACTTCATCGCCGCAATGTTTGTTAACGGCATTTTTAGGCGCCACAACAGCTCGCGAGCATTGACCACACGCGAGAAAGAGATGGCGCTATGGAGGGAAAAAGCACGGACGACGGCTGACAGCGATTGGCCGTCTGACGCAAGGTGTATGGATATTAGGAGGTGAAGTGCTTCAGAGCAAATTGACATTTCACGACTTGACATAACAATACTGGGAGCTCCGGTATTAAAATCGGGGAGGGCTGGAGGGAGGTATAAAAAATTGTATGCGATTTGACATAACAATACTCAATGATGGCGCCCGGAAAACGCGCTAATAATTCACCTTCTTAATAAACACACCTTGGTCTGACGCACCAACACATCCAAACCTTCGACAGCGCGCTCAGGCGAGGGGTATGAGGCGGAGCCAGGGACGGGTAGCTCGACGAGCTGCTCGACAAATTTGCCGTTGGAGAGAAAAGGAAGGCATGATAAAATTCTCAGAACGCCATGATTTCTTCCGTCGCTTTGCGCAGCGGGGTGCTTGGACAACCGAAACGCGCTTGGACAACAGAAACGCGCAAGCCAACCGGACGTCCTTATACGGACGTCACACGAGGCGTAAACTCAAAAAGTTTACGCTTGATTTGTATGGGAGAGCGTAAACTTCCTGTCAAAAGATTTCAGGGTTGTATGGCTGAAATCCAGTTTACGCCAAAGTTTACGCTTCGTGTTAATGTGATATTAGTTTTAAACGCTGTGGAACACCAGTTTTGTTTCGGTTGAGGAGTTCAATATATTTAATGTATCTCCTTCGGAATTCAGGAAGCGACTAGCGCTGTACATTTATACATGAGTTCAATTAGAGGTGCGCTCACCTCGCGTGAGTTGACAGCAACGTCAGGTTGCGTCATTGGTATTACTGACGGACATTGTATATCCCAACACCCCCGCTCAATGTTCGGAACTTACTAACCCCAAATTCGTTCGGTGTTTTTGAAAAACAGATAGAGGCAAACCTTTCGTCATTATATCAGCGATCTGATCACCAGTAGGAATATACTTTACCAATACTTGCCCCCGCTGAATTTCTTCATACACGAACCGATGCCTTACGTCGACATGCTTTAGACGACCACTGTCTCGCTCATCCTCGACCACTCGAATGGTTGATTGATTGTCCTCGTGGTAAACAACCGGTAGCTCCGGTTCTTTCTCCAGATCCCGCAACAGCCGCACAAGCCATTTTCCATGACAAACAGCCACACTCAACGCCACTAGTTCCGCCTCGGTTGACGATAACGCAATCGTCGACTGTTTCCTTGTCAACCAGCTTACAGCTGCACTGCATACTCGGAACAGATATCCCGTCAACGAGCGTCGATCCGTCGGATCATTCGCCCAATCCGCATCAGCAAACGCCTCGATGACTGGCGCAGAATCTTTCGCACGAAAAACGAGCCCATACTCAAGCGTACCCTTGATGTATCGGAGTACTCTCTTTGCATGCTTCCAGTGTACCTCCGTAGGACAACTCTGGAACTGGCTAAGATAGCTAACGGACGCACACAAATCTGGCCTTGATGTCAACATTACGTACATAAGGCAACCAATCAGCTGTCTGTATGGCTTGTCTGTACGCTCAGCATCTTCACCTTTCTTCAGCCGAAGATGACACTCCATCGGTGTTGAGACTGCCTTGCACTCATGCATATTGAAACGCAGAAGTAAATTCTCTAGAAAATTTCGCTGACTTATCCGGAGACATTTTCCTTCCACATCGCGTTCAATCTTCATACCAAGGAATGTTTTAACCTTTCCAATGTCTGACATTTCAAACTCTTTCGAGAGAGATTGCTTCACTGCCTTGACCGCATTAAGCTGATGACCAACAACGAGCAGATCATCCACATAAAGCACTAAGATCACTTTACTGTTCCCAGATCCCTTTATGTATAGGCACATGTCACTCACACTTCTACGAAATCCTAGTTTCTCGACATATCTGTGAAACCTTGCATTCCAAGCTCTAGAAGCTTGTTTCAACCCATACAATGATCGGTTCAACCGACACACAAGATTACTGTCAATGTCAACTCCTTCTGGTGGTGTCATGTAAATCTCTTCCTCCAAATGTCCATTGAGGAAAGCAGTTTTAACGTCCATTTGATGAACCACCATTCTTAAATCATTTGCGATGGCTAAAACTACTCTCACGGTATCCAAACGCGCTACTGGAGAATAAGTTTCAGCGTAATCGAAACCATGTTTCTGGCTGAAACCACGCGCTACTAATCGAGCTTTGAATCGATCTTCATTTTTAGATTCCCCGCGCTTTACTTTGAACACCCACTTGCAAGTGATTGGTATTCGACCATGTGGTAGCTTCTCAAGGGTCCACGTGTGATTTCTTGTAAGAGAATCCATTTCCTCGAGGATTGCAGCTTTCCACTTTTCCCAATCTGCGGACGATTTCGCTTCCGTAAGCGAAGTCGGTACATGATCCACATAGCTTGATGCATTGAATGCAAAGCCTGTGTAGTTCATGTTGTAGTCTTTATGCCATGCAGGTGTCTTCCGTTTTCGTTCACTAAGAACTTTAGGCGATTTTACTTCGAAATTATCTTCACCATCACCAATACAACTACTGAAACTTTCTTCGTAAACGTTTTCAGCCAGGGTTTTATCAGGATCGTCGGCATTTTCGATCGGTTGTTGGGAGACAACATCATCTTCAACATCACTATCACTGATAGGTCCGTCCCAAACCGTACGGATAAGAAATTCGTCACTGTTGCCGTTTGACCGCGAGGATGTTAACAATTCACTCAAATTCGAATTTTCTATAAAATCGACGTCCCGCGCAACAACGATTTTCTTCTCTTCCAAATGCCATACACGATATCCACAAGGGGCATACCCGATAAAAACACCTTTCCACGATTTTGTATCGAACTTCCTTCTTTGCTCTTTTGGTACATGCACAAACACAACACTGCCGAAGGTACGCAAATTACTTACGTTTGGTTTACGATTTTCCCAAACTTCGAATGGTGTCGTTAGATTACCCAGTGCACTAGCCGGACTGCGATTTACCAAATATGCTGCTGTTTGAACCGCAGGAGCCCAAAACTCTTTACCAACGCCACTGTCACTAATCATGGAACGAACCTTCTCTACTAATGTACGGTTCATTCTTTCACTCACACCATTCTGCTCCGGAGAATATGGAACAGTCCATTCGATTTGAATTCCCTTCACCTTGCAAAAGTTCTTGAATTCACGTCCAACGTATTCCCCGCCGTTATCACAACGTAATCGCGATATACATTGACCGAACTTAGCTGTAACAAAGGCTTCGTATTCCATGAATCGATCCAACACTTCAACCTTTGTGATCATGGGATAAACAACCGTAAAACGACTAAAATCGTCAACAAAACTAACGAAATATCGTTCACCATGAATTCCCACCTGTGGAACTGGTCCACACACATCTGAGTGTATCAGCTCGAGAATACGTTTTGATCTCCTGATTTCACTATTAGAAAACGGTTTCCGCGTCTGTTTTCCTTCGTGACACGCTTCACACACAAACTCGTTACCCGGATTCTTCACATTTGTTTCCATACCATCTACCATTCCTTTGGAGATGATATTTCTCAAATTCTTAGCACTCAAATGGCCATAGCGTCGATGCCACAGCTCTAATTCTTTAGGCACACGACCACATGAATAGAAACCCGCACTATTGTTATCAATATCTCGATAAAGCACTAGCTCGTACAATTTACCGCGGCGTTCACCTTTGGCAACGATGCCAGAATTGTTTTCTATTGTAACAATTCCATTTGCAAACAACACTTTCAATCCAGCAGTTTCCACTTTTCTCACAGACAATAAGTTCACTCGCGCTTCGGGAATGTAAAGAACGTCTTTCAATGTTATTCCCGTTGATTCTCCGTTTTCCGAAAAAGCAAACAACCTCACATCGCCATACTCCTTTGCAACAATAGTTTCGCCTTCTTTTGCTACTGATATGTGCATAGGTTGCTTCATGGGAACAAGCCTTTTGAAAAGCGACCGATCATTCGACATGTGTTCAGATGATCCGGAGTCGACAATCCAACTTGCTTCCACGAATTCCACAGCGTCGCCACCAAAGAAACACACATCACTCTTCACCAAGTGCGCATTGTTTCCTTTCAGCACTTTTTGTTTGTCTTTTTCTGGACAATCGGCAACCTTGTGCCCCTCGCGATGACAACCGAAACACTTGAACTTTATGGTTTTCTTCTTATTGTTCTTTTGCTGTTTCTTTGTACTGGTCCCTGCAAATGCAGCGTCGTCTATTCTTGTTTCACGCGTTGTACCACTTTCCTTTGAACTGTGCTTGATTTCTTCGTCAAGAAGTCTGCACTTTACAAAATCCATCGTCAAGTTTTCCTCTGGCATAGTTTCTATTGCAGTAACTACCGTCGAAAACTTTGATCCGAGCGTTAGAAGCAAATAGCATACCGTATCTATTTCTTCCAACTTTGCACCGGTGGATTTGTATTCCCTAATCAAGCGATCAAACACAAGGAAATGATCTTGTAGACCACCACTAGTGTGTCGCAACGTCAAAAGCCTTTTCTGCAAGTGAAGCCGGCTTGCAATGCTTTTACGTTCAAACACACGTTGTAACGCATTCCAAATATCTTTTGGAGTCGCCTTGTCCTGGATATACTCCAACATGTCATCACTGATTCTCGAAATCAGCAGGGATTTGCAACGACGATCTTTCTTCACGCGCGATTTGCCTTTCCCTTTCTTTGACACTGCTTCATTTGCGGCATCTTCCGTTGTTTCGTCGAAATCTACATCCGCTTCTAGTTCGATGCAGCATCGTAGCTCTTGCTCTTCCAAAAGCGTTAGCATCCGAAACTTCCACTGCGGATAATTCGACGCGTTCAACAAAGGAACACGTGCCGTTTCACTTTCACGATCCATTGTCTATATTAATCACTCAACTTAACTAGTCAGGTGCTCTGGGCCCATAACCTAATGTGATATTAGTTTTAAACGCTGTGGAACACCAGTTTTGTTTCGGTTGAGGAGTTCAATATATTTAATGTATCTCCTTCGGAATTCAGGAAGCGACTAGCGCTGTACATTTATACATGAGTTCAATTAGAAGTGCGCTCACCTCGCGTGAGTTGACAGCAACGTCAGGTTGCGTCATTGGTATTACTGACGGACATTGTATATCCCAACACGTGTGACGTCCGTATTAGAAGACCACGGCGAAAGAAGACCGTAACCGTAGCAATAGACGATGCGCAATCTCAGATTGCACGTATATTTATCTGTCACCATAGCAATAGACGATGCGCAATCTCAGATTGCGCATATATTTATCTGTCAAACGGGTCGGTTTGATATATTTATCTGTCAAAAAAAAAATATATTACGGACGTCACACGAAGCCTAAACTTTGGCGTAAACTGAATTTCAGCCATACTACCCTGAAATCTTTTGACAGGAAGTTTACGCTCTCCCATACAAATCAAGCGTAAACTTTTTGAGTTTACGCCTCGTGTGACGTCCGTATATATCTCGGACATATAATCTTGAAAATTTATGCGCAATCTTGGCGCAATCTGAAAATGTATGGAAATGACGTTTACAGCTCAGGGTTGGCTTCGCGAAATGACTTATGTTTTGATAAAACGAATATATGCGCAATCTGAGACTGCGCATCGTGTATTAATACGGTAAAATTGTTAATATATCGATGAAACACTGATCGTGAGGGCGGAGGTCCTGCTTATTACATCAAAAACCTTACCTAAAACACAAAAAAACTACTAACAAATCTATCCGAAACGACATACTTGTGAAACAAACACACACACCAATACACACTCAAACACACACACACACACACACACACACACACACACACAAACACATACAAACCACACATTAACCTGGCCCAACGGGTGCATGGTGCGTTGAAAAAACCAACGCCCTATCATTATGTCTGATACTGTACCCAGTGCTGCAAAATGTCACTATCAATGTCATAAAAAAATCTGACTGAAACAAAATCCATATCAGCGTCACGTCCTCAATTGTGACAATCAGAGGTGATTGTGTGCAACCAACTCGTGTCCAATCACTTGGTCGCGACATTTGCAGTCGGTGATCATCGCGATGGTCACGGGAGATATGCATTGCGTGCGAGTGGTTCCAAGAAACAAAATGAGCATGTTTTCTCGCTCTGTTTGACCCGACAGATAATCAAAACAGATAGAGGGAGAAAGCATGCTCATTTTGTTGCTAGAGCCTACGCGCCAAGTATATTCCAAGAATGTCGCGATTATCGCCGACAACAATGTCGTGACCAAGTGAGTGATCAAAAGTTGGGTAATAAACTAAATGTCACCAAGCATGTGATTGATTTTCCAACTGTTTGATTATAGTCACTGAACATCTCAGTTGTGTACGTGATCTGATTTGAGTTTCGTTTCAGTCATGAGGGTTGATGATTGAAACAGTAGCATTTGGCAGCACTGTTCACAGCCAGAAAAAAATCATGATAATGCTTGCGCCGGCATTAAGCTAAGTTTGTCAGTCAGAGTATCGCGTTGGACTCAAGAATTCACATGTCGTGTTCAGCATGTCATGGCGCACTTTTATTGACTATCAGCAATGAGCATCAAACTACCATGGATATGTTCATTGTTTTCGTTGGTGAAAATCTCGTGATACTCATGACATTTTGCAGCACTGACTGTACCTGCTACTTCTTCAGTCACTCCGACTAGGGTTGCTTATCCAGACGTCTTATCATCATCTTGTTCTAACACAACTAGCCGCAACCCTAGTCTAGGAGGGGAGTACTGTAGCGTACCTCATGTCACCGTGTGCATCACGATTTTGTCATCCAACCTATAACTGGAGGACGTGTATGATTGGCAACACCAAAAGAAAATGCGCCTTTTCTGGCAGCACTGCCCCACTCGATGTCAGACGTCAAGCTGAGATCTTCATCCTCTTTCTGCTTCCGCACTTCCAACGCGATGGACGTTAGTGTTGGGTCATACGATTCATTTCACGACCCGACCCGGACTCAGGTGCGAGCCAGCCAGAATTCATTCCGACCCGTGGGTGCAGCGGGTGCGCTTGGTCGGAGTAGGAATCAAATCCGACCCGCGAGTGCAATGAGTTCGGGTCGACCCGAATAATCAGTAGGTGCAAGCAAGCATAAGCGACTCCGACCCGTTGGTACAGCGAGTTCGGGTCGGGTCGAGTAAAGGTAGTCGGGTCGACCCGAGCTCGCTGCACCCTCGGGTCAAACTGACCCAACCCAACCAACCAAGCCGAGCTCTTTCGAAGCAAATCCTTCGTGATGAGCGAGAAAGCATGTCACGCATCTCACGTGTTGCCATGCGAACAGCTGCGCGTGTAGATGTGTGAGTGCGCGGAGAAAAATTGATGGATGACGAATGGAGGAAGGGGAGGAGCTTCACTCTCTCGAAGCATTTGAAGGGGGGCCGAACGCTCTCTTCACATTTTGCGAAGAATTAGTTCAACTCAAACGCTTGGCAAAGATGATATACTACTTTGAGGCACTAAATATTTCAGGCAATGGAGTCGTGGTCTATTAGTATTAGTATAAATTATTTCCCTTACCCCATTTATGAATTAATTTAAAGGAATAAACATTAATCTGAGTAAAATTTCAAAAGTCACTTTTAGCAAAAAACTTTTTCCAAATGTGTTTTGAAATTCTGAATCGATCTTGTAAAGACGGGTTTTTCATACTGTTGTGTTCGGATGTCCGTTCACTTATTTGAATAAACCACTGAACTAAGCACAATTAAAAGGTTACAAACAAAACATGCAAACTTTATTCCTAACACATTAAATACTTGTTCAAACGTAAAAACCTCGGCGCAGCCGCGTAACGGTTACCGCACTCGTTGATCACCCGAGAACCGAATGCCCCGGGTGAACGGCCGTCGTGCCCTAGCCGCGATGGCGCGGCCCTTTCGCTCCGTCACACGGTCGCCCTCGACGGACAGCTCGGGTGACGTCCAGGGCTGTCGCACTCTGCGAACAACCCAGAGCCACAATGTTGCGCGACGCTGTCCGTCTCCACAACATCTCCCCGCTTTAGGATAGAAAGTACGGGCGGAGCCTTCGCGGAACTCTTCTTGTACGAGAAGAGCGGCGAGGCAGAGGTACCTTCTTAGATTCCGACGAACGAGAAGCATGCGGGACCGGTTCCATTGGTTGTGCTGGTAAAACGGGATTCAAAGGTACTGTTGATGACGATTGCGGCCTACTGTTAGCCGAGATGGGCTGCGACACGGACGCTGACGATGACGATGACGATGACGATGACGATGACGATGACGATGACGATGACGATGACGATGACGATGACGATGACGATGACGATGACAATGACGATGACGATGACGATGACGATGGCGATGACGATGACGATGACGATGACGATGACGATGACGATGACGATGACGATGACGATGACGATGACGATGACGATGACGATGACGATGACGATGACGATGACGATGACGATGACGATGACGATGGGTTCCATGCCTCTAGCAACACTTCAAGTGGTAACGCGGATGCAGTTTCGGTATCAAGCTGCTCGATGCTGTTGCCGCGGCGCTTCAACTGGTTCACATGACTGATAATCATCCGTTGACCTGTGTTTAGTTTGTACATGACGTTGCCGCGCTTCTGAACTACCACTGCGGGAACCCATTTCCAACCATTGCGATGATAAAGCTTCGCGTAAACCAGATCGTCCCTCGCAAAAACTCTGCTGGTATTCATAGACGATTCATACTGCATTTTGGAAGGTGGACGAAGAAGCTCAAAACATGTTCTAATGGATCTGCCAAACATTACATCCGCTGGAGACTGATGTTGCGGGTTTTGGAAGTTAGGAGTCGTCCGGTATGTTTGTAAAAATATATCTAGAGATTCTTGCAGAGACGTTCTACTATTTCTTATCTTGGCCAGAGCTCGCTTGAACGTATCGACAAATCTTTCCGCCTGTCCGTTCGACTGCGGATGGTACGGCGCAGAAGTAAGATGATGAACACCACTACGCAGGCAAAATTCCTCAAATTCACTGCTACAAAATTGTGTTCCGTTGTCACTTACAAGTGTGACCGGCATGCCAAAACGCGCAAATAAACTCCTGAGTATTCCGATGGTAGCAGTCGAGGTTGTGCTTTGTGTCTTGATAATCTCAGGCCACTTAGAAAATGCATCCACCACTACTAAAAAGTATTCGCCATCAAGAGGCCCTGCGTAGTCTACATGGATACGTTCCCAAGGTGTTTTAGTATTTGGCCAATGTACAGGATTTGTGTGATTAGGTGATTTGGCCGCAAGGGCGCAAGGATGGCAAGCATTTACACAATCAGTAATATCATCATTAATTGTTGGCCAGTATACATAACTGCGAGCGATCGCCTTCATTCGCTGTATACCCGGATGTCCTCGATGAAGCTGAAGGAGGCAGCGTTCTCTTAGTCTTTCGGGTATGACCACCCTCTCTCCGAATAAAATGCAGCCTTCGATTGTTGAGAGATTATCTTTCCTATGATAGTATTGCGATAATTCGCCGCTGATGGTAGCATTTCTTGGCCATTCATTTTGCACGTATTCGTAAAGCTTCCTTAACAGGGGATCTGATTTAGTCTCACAAACGACTGCATCGAAACTTATAGGAAAAGCCCCAAGGTTACTAGCAGCGATAGATTTCACCTCAGCTTCTAAGCTCACTGAAGCTATCAGAAAGTCTTCTTCCGGTTTTTCGTGCGCTCGTATTAATCGAGAAAGAATATCGGCATTGCCAAAAGATTCACTACGGACATATTCTATATCAAAGTCGTACGATAAAAGAGTAAGTGCAAATCGTTGTAGTCGGTTAGCCGTATATACTGGTATGCCCTTTTTCGAACCAAATATTCTCAACAGCGGACGATGGTCCGTCTGGAGTTTAAAACGTCTGCCATAAATCATTTTATGAAATTTGGTGACCGCAAATATGATTGCCAGACCCTCGCGATCGATTTGGCTATAGCCTTGTTCTGCTTTGGTGAGCGCTCTCGATGCGTGCTGAACTATACGAATGGAACCATCCGAATACTCGTGACTAATAGTGGCTCCCAGACCAACTGAGGATGCATCTGCAGATACTATTATATTCTGTTTTGGATCGTAATGTGTCAATAGCAAATTTGACGAGAGCAGCGTTTTGAAATTGTTAAATGATTGCCTGCATTCTTTGGTCCAACGGAATGGCGTATCAGCTTTTAAAAGGCTATCTAAGGGGTAGCGCAGTTCCCTCATGTTGGGCACGAATTTGCCATAATAATTTATAGCCCCTAAAAATGAACGAACTCCTGTCAAGTCTGTAGGCTCTGGTAGTCTCGTAATAGCCTCTATTTTTGCAGGATCGGGGCGCATGCCGTTTGTATCAATTATATATCCTAAATAGTGAATCTGTTTTACCTTAAAAGCGCACTTTTCAGCCCGAATCGTAAAACCGTATTCTTCAATCCGCCTCAATACTTCCGATAGATTTGCATCGTGCTCTTGTTCTGACGAGCCCCCGATAACTATGTCGTCCATGTAACAGGATACCCCGCTGATTCCAGCTAACATAGTGTCTGCAAGCTGCTGGAAGACTGCTGGAGCTACCTTAATTCCCGGTGGCAATCTATTGTAGGTGTACAGTCCACGATGTGTGTTGACGGTGAGTAGTGGACGGTGGCGAGGGTCGACTTCAACCTGCAAAAATGCATCGGATAGGTCAATTTTGCTAAATAACTTACTGTGTGCTAATTTAGCAAATATGTCCTCCGGTAGGGGCAGTGGATATTCGTGAGGCCGAAGCGCTGAGTTCAATCCGGTAGAGTAGTCGCCACAGAGTCGCACATTCCCATTCGCTTTCCTGACGACAACCACTGGAGCTGCCCATTCCGAATAATCTACGGGAGAGATTATTCCTCTTTCCGCCAATCGATCCAGCTCCTTATCGACCATATCCTGCACCGCATATGCGACCGGTCTCTTCGGACAGAACACCGGATGAACACCTTCCTTCAGCTGAAGTTGGACACAAGTCTTGGTACATAGCCCCGAACCATTGAAGACGGCTGGGAATTTTCGCTCGAGCACTTTGGATACCGGTTCCGTAGAGATGCTGTTACAGAAAGCGTCCATCGGAATGGAGCCTAGATCAAAAAGCTCCACTAAATCTGCGCCAAGTAAAAGATGTTCCGCATCGATGACTCTGATGGTAGCTTGGCGAGTCGTATTTCCAATTCTAACATCTGTCTGAAACTCGCCATCTATTTGCAGGTTTGCTCCAGAAACCGATTTAGCTTTCACTGTAGAGTTGGCCAAAGGTGGTTTCCCTAATTGCTTCCACAGACTTTGGCTAATTATTGTGATATCGGATGCGGTGTCAAGTTGTAGTTCCACCGGCTGATCATTGATGACAACCGTGACGAATTTTCGCTTCTTCTGAACTTGGCAGACGTTCACTGTTACGACTCGAATGTTTGCATTGTTGTAGTGGACATATTTGCGACGTCGATTTGCGGTGCTGCAACATCCTTCACGATGGCCGATTTGATCACAGTCGCGACATTTATGATTGGTGAACGTACACTCACGCATCCAATGTAGCTCTCCGCACAGCCAACAAGGATTTTTAGGCTTGTCGTATTTTGCCTTCTCATTGTTCTCCCATCCCTGCTGTGTGCGCCTTCCATTGGTGCTCGACTGGAAGTGTGAATGAGACGTGCCCTCATACTGATTCCGCGGCTGGTACGGATAACGTCGTTGATGATTGCTTTTTACCGCTAGAACACGTTCGCCGCAATCAGCAATCATCGCACTGTCCTTCTTAAGGTTAGCCACTCGCTGGCATTCGGCAGACAGCTGCTCGAGAGTGATATCACATTTTTCCTCGATGCGAGACAAAAGGCGAGTACGGCTTTCAGCGTCTTCGTCTTCCCTGAGGCCACACACGAACACCAGGCTTTTGAGTTGATCTTCCGTCATTTTCGACAACTCAAAATCTACACAAGCACGGTTTACGCGGCAGGCGAAGGTCAGCATATCCTCCGAGCGTGCTTTTGTAATGTTGAAACATTTATAACGTTTGCTGAGAAGCGACTCCATTTTGCCAAAAAGCTTTTTTAGTTTGTCCACGATGGCGTCGAAGGTGAAATCGCGTGGCAAGCTAGGCAAAAGAAAATTTGTTAGTCTCTCGTGTTCCGTGGGACCCAACTTACGAATCAGAAGGCGAACTCTGGCAGCATCTTCGAGCCTTGAAGCATCTTTGGTCAGCAACTCTTCATAGCGGGCGAACCAGGCCTCGAATGTTATTCCCGAATCGGGTTCGAAACGGAATTCCACGATTTGGTTCGCAATGGTGTCCAAAATTTGTTCGGGGTTGCTGGGGGTTGGCTGCGGAGGCGGATCGATCTGCTGCGGCTGGAACGAAACTTGCTGCTGACTCATCAGCTGCTCCATTAATTTCTGCTGTTGTGCCATTTGTTGCTTAAGAAGCTGCAACACTTGGACTACCGTGTTTGCTTCATTACTAGATGGCATTGCCCCCGGGAATAAAAATGATGGCGCAGGGGCAACATTCTGCGATGGCGGTCCAGTTCCATTTTGTCCAGGAGGCGGATGATGCTGCTGCGAGGTGCTGGCGCCGAAATCGGTTGGCCAATGTTGGGATGCTCGACGCTGCTCATCCGCAGCGGAGTTTTCGGGGCTGTTCATCCTTCGCCGTTTGCGCTTAATTTTCACTTCAATTCACCAAGGCGTCCGAATTTCACTGCACTGCACTGTAGTTCTATGTGTCTATGTGTATGTATCTCTATACTACTTTTTATTTTTTTTTTCTCGTCGCCACTGTTGTGTTCGGATGTCCGTTCACTTATTTGAATAAACCACTGAACTAAGCACAATTAAAAGGTTACAAACAAAACATGCAAACTTTATTCCTAACACATTAAATACTTGTTCAAACGTAAAAACCTCGGCGCAGCCGCGTAACGGTTACCGCACTCGTTGATCACCCGAGAACCGAATGCCCCGGGTGAACGGCCGTCGTGCCCTAGCCGCGATGGCGCGGCCCTTTCGCTCCGTCACACGGTCGCCCTCGACGGACAGCTCGGGTGACGTCCAGGGCTGTCGCACTCTGCGAACAACCCAGAGCCACAATGTTGCGCGACGCTGTCCGTCTCCACAACACATACAATGCGTACTTTTTAAGATATTTGGAAAAGTACGGTTCATAGGGTGCGCGGATGATATACTAGCAATGCTATTCCAATGAAATGCTATTCCGCTCTATCAAATTTTCAGCTGAGCGATTTTGTCTGTTTACGTTAGAACCGCTCCATTATTATTGCGCCTTTTACGTCCTCACGCGCGAATTCACAAATAGTTAAAGTGTTAGGCCCGCTTGTGATGAACAGTAGATCCACCATGTACCATGTTTCAATTCTCTGATTAAATCGCACGTTATAAATAAATCGAATATCTCTCCTTCCAATTTCAATTAAAAACACATAACCACTGCACATAAGGTAGGAAGATAGATGAGAGGAGGAGGAGGAGGAGGAGGGGCTATAAACACGTACGTAAATAAAAGGGGGCAGGGCGCGCGTGTGAGCGAAACGCGGCAGCAAACGAGAGAATTTTTTCTTTCTCTTTTGTAACATTTCGGCTAAACACCCGAGCTTAACTTCGGTAGGAACTGCCTATCAAAGTTGGTACACCTTCGGTAGAGAACTTCTATCGAAGCTATATCGAAGCAAATTTGCTTCGAAAGAGCACGGTTTGGTTGGTTGGGAACAGTCAAAAGCCGAAGATTTTATATTGACCTTTCACTTTTCTATCTGTCTCTCGCTCTAATTTGAGCGATTTTCCCCTGATGAGTGTCCCCGAGCCTCCTCGTGTGGTTGTTGTTGTTGGAAGTTGAAGCCGAAACCCCTTCGTGCGCTGCCAAAATCAGCGAAGAACGAAATCGAGTGGCTCAAGCGAAAAAACGAAAAAAAAAGACGAACGAGTGTGCTGTGACAATAACACACACACGCACAAGGCGACACCCGAAATCTGGTGCGATACCGGCTTTCAGTGGAGCAAGTACACACATGCACACATTTGGCCACACCAGCGCTCTGTTCTAGTGCAGGTAGTTTTCTGCAGTCCACGGTGATACTACACACAGCCACGCACTTGGCGATACACGCTGTGTGGTGCGGTGCGGCGGACGTTCAGAATTCAGTGGTGCAAATACACACATGCATACACTTGGCGACACACGCTCTGCTGTGCGGTGAGATTTGTGTTCTGTGTCCAGTGGTGCAAATATACACACACACGCACTTGGCTACACACGCAGTACGGCGCTGTTGGCTTGGCAGAAGCGCATACACACATTCACGCAGTAGGCTTTACTTTCAGTCCAGTGAGGTTGGTGCTTGTGTGGTGTTGCAGCTCTTGGTGGTCAGCGGATAAACCCCGTAAAAATGGAGATCATTCTAATTTAAGGTAAGTAAAAGTGATTAAAATTATCAACCAACATCCCCCCTTCTAATTAATATCATTTTTCTTCCATTTCATGAGTGTTTCACGGCGAACGGATACAACAAAACCTGTGGCTGTGTCGTAGTGTTCGAAATGGTGGCCCGTACAGTGTAGCGAAAGGAACTAGGCGCAACAGCGAGGAAGAGCTGAAAGTGTTGGGACGATTTTGTGATTTTATTCACTGTGCGAGTGTGGAAAGTGTGTGTTGAATTAATGTGCGTTAATGTGAAATTAAGTTCAGTGTTCGTAGTGCATGTGTTTTTGATTTTTGTGAAACTTGTTAGATTAATGTTATTAAATTCAATAAATAGATATGTTGTGATATAATTCTGTGCACTGTATCATTTTGGAAAGAAATCCTGGCAAAAAAGGGGGAGGGGGCTATTTTAACGAAGGGTCGTGCCGAACCCCGTTCGGGTTTTGCTTCGGCTTCGGGTTTGCTTCGGCTTCGGGACCCGACGGATCGGTTGAATAATTTCGCCAACTGCCTGCGAACAGACGGCGTCCACGTGCCTGTCCACGCCCGAAGGCAGAGCCGATGGCATACGATTCTATCTTCAGCATTAACATGAGAGGGACAGAGCTTATACCCCGAACGTACCCGAAAGGTATGCATGCTTTACTCATCAGGATCTAAAGGCAAGGACAAGGCTAAAGAGACACAGAAAAATTTCCTCACGGCTACATGTCCTTTTGATGCGTTGTCTATGCGTCTCGCTCGGTATCACAGCAGCATACGGCAGGTAAGCAGTACAAATGCTGCTACCTGATACGCACACATGTTTATCGAACACAACTATTCGGTTCGGCTCGGTAAACTTCACGAGGATGCCGGAACAAAAGGGCGCAGACTTTTTCATGATTTTGTATGACTTCGGCTGTTTTGGACCGTGCGTGTAGGCGCAGGCACTCAGCTTCAAAGCCAGCTTCAATCTCAGCGGATCTCTGAGTGCTGGTGACCGGTGGGGACCTACCGTGGCCCGACCCGACCCGAACTCGTTGCACCAACGGGTCGGAGTCGCTTATGCTTTCTCGCACCTACCGGAGTCGTTGCACCCACTGTACCTACTTGTACCTTTCGGGTCGACCCGAACGACTCCGGGTCGCTTACGGATGGCTCCGACCCGATAGGTTCGGGTCGACCCACCCATCACAAATGGACGTACGTCGAGTCCGAAGAATCACCGCGCTTTATGGTGCGCCCTTTTGTAACATGTACAATACCCAAGTAGCAACCGAAGCTTTTTTCTCCCAGTTTCAACCCCCTCATGTCCACAAACTGCCTTCGCTTACTATTCCTATCCCGTTTCTACATTCTACAACGTTTGTTGCGTTCTCGCTCATCAGGGTGTTAGTCAATTCTCTCTTGCCACACGAAGAGAATTATCCTGCACACTTCGTGTGTTGGATTCTACCCATACCTGTTGAACATACGTCATTTTCTTCCATCGCACTCATCAGGGTGTTTGCTCTTTTCCATCCAAGCCAAAGAGCGACTTCAGTGTGCTCTGAACCGTGGATGTGAGAGTGTGTGTTTGTGTGCTGCGTGAACTATTTTTCCTGCGTGAAACACTTTCCATACTGCGCCATCCGCGGTGTTCTTTCTGCTTCATCGGAGGACGAATTTTTATCATCTAATTGTTTGGGTAAGTGTCCTTTTCTAAGTGTCTAGTGCTATGTGACATTTATTCTAATTCTAATATTATTCTAATATGCAATGTTTTGCACATTACAAGTTTCAGATGTGTGCTGATACCGCTAGCTGTTCCTCAAACTACTTAAAAAGTGTGACACTGTGTGCACAGGCGTTCAAGTTTCAATTGATCCTCAAGCACAAAGGTAAGTTTGTCACATCTTTAAATGAAGTGTAATCTTTTTAACAAAGTGTGTCTATTAATTGTGTATTTTCATCAACAGCCTTCATACAACACCGCGGTTGAGGTGCGCCAAATCTGATGACATCTTTCCTGAACCAAGCAGGCTGAACACGCGCACCACCACGGGCTCCAGCGCGGTGTGAAGAGGGAAGAAGAAAAGACAGAATTGGAAACAGCCAAACCAGGCTTCCAACCACCGTGTGTGTGTATGTAAGTATGTGAGAACACATGTGTGAATCCTCTTGTGGGAACTGCAAAAAGAAGAGAATAAAGAGTGTGAAGCAGCTAGACTGCCGCAACCAAATTAAGAGAGTGAATTTTCATTTCAATCCGAAAAACTGGGAGAGAGTGATGACATGCGAGAGAGAATAAAACTAGAAACACGAGAGAGGACACGAAGCGCTTTCGGGTTTTTATCGCCTTCGCGCACATTTTGCTTTATGCGCGCTAAAAAGTGAGCCTTGATCAGCGCGATGGCTCCCATACAAAGGCCTTCGGCTTTGCTATCTGGGTAAAGCACTAAATGCTCTACGAATAACGAGTAAAATCTCGCATAACGAGCAATTTCATTTTTGTTCCCGATAAGAAATCGTGATCATTTGAATACTAAGAATTGTAAAATATCAAGCTATTTCCAAAAGAATCAGGTATATGTGTGGCTGAAAAGTGCATGGGAGGTGACACCCACCGCCAGTCTAAAATTCACGAAGTCATACAAAAATCGAAAAAAGCCGGGTCGGGCCGTGAGCGCGTTCATTCCACGTCCAATTCTCTTCAGATCAGATAGCGGAACTGAGAGTTTTGATGCGCTTATCGATTGGTGGAGTAAGTCAGGTAGTGTCTTCAGCTTAATTACTCCATTTCTTTCCTTCTTATTTGACAATATTTGAGGCTCTCTTCGGCTTCGGCCGTGGAAGTGGGCAGGACGTGAATTTTAGTGTGTAGTATACCTCCCTAAGAAGCGTGTGTTTCACAAGTGTGAGGTGTATTGATGAGTGTGTTCTTGCATGCATTCTTGATCTACTCGCTCATGAAGGCGATGTTAGGATTGGCAATATCCTACACTTCGATCCTTTAACCCGACTCCATAAACCTGCAACCAACCGGACTTCAAACTGACAGAAGTGTGTGTCCGCGCTTTTCGTAGCGTCACGTTCTGTCTCTTTCTAACCTTTTTTTTTTGTATTCTGCTTTCGACTCATTAACCTAACTACGTGAAGTGTGAAATAAAAAGCTTGAACTAATATTCTAATTCTTTTCCATCAATCTTATTAGGTTATGGGCCCAGGTATTCGCTGGTGATAACAAAGCGTATAAGGATGGATAAAGAGATGGAATATGTGCGTGTACCCCTGTTCGATGGATCTAACTATCCGCAATGGAAGTACCGAATGTCGGTGCTACTGGAGGAGCATGAGCTCATGTCTTGCGTGGAGCAGGAAGCGGCGGATGATCATCGGCTTGCGGTAAACGAGAAGGACAGTGCTGAAGTCAAGGAGGCTGCAGTGAAATTGTCCGAGCAGAGGTTAAAGAAGGAAAGGCGTTGCAAGTCGCTGCTGATTTCTCGGATTGGTGACAACATGCTTGAGTATATCCAAGATCAGCAGACACCCAGGGCTATTTGGTTGGCCTTGGAACGGGTGTTTCAACGAAAAAGCATCGCCAGTCGACTTTACCTGCAAAAGAAGCTTCTCACACTACGGCATGACGGAGGAAGGTTGCAGGATCATTTCCTAACCTTTGAGCGAATCGTCCGGGACTACAAGTCAACCGGAGCAAAGCTGGAGGAAATCGATATCGTTTGCTATTTACTGTTGACGCTTGGGCCAGCGTATGCGACAGTAATTACAGCTCTAGAAACGATGCCGGAAGACAAGCTGACGCTGGAGTTCTGCAAGTGCAGATTACTTGATGAAGAGATCAAGCGAAGCGGCGAAGGCAGCAGCAAATCGAGTGGTTCGAGAGTGGAAGCGGCTGCATTCAGTGGATCTGGCGGATCGTTTGGTGGAGCGAAGAAGCAACAAAAGAAAAAGAAAGTTTGGAAGTGTTACGGATGCCAACGAGAAGGGCACAAGATTGCTGACTGTCCGGAAAAGAAGAAGAAGAACGACACGTCGCAAACGAGTGCACATCTTAGCAAAGATATTTGTTTCCTTAGTAGTGAGTACGATGAACCATCGAAAATGAGCTGGATAATTGATTCTGGTTCGTCAGAGCATCTGACCAACGATCGGAAGCTGTTCGAGAAGCTTTACCCGATGAAGGAACCGATGCGCATCGCAGTGGCGAAGGAAGGGCAGTTCATTGTCGCTAAGGAATGTGGTGATATTCGTGTGCTAAGTGAAGTGAATGGCGAGTCGTTTCCGATCAGGTTAGAGAATGTGTTGTTCATTCCGGAAGCGCAGGTAAATCTGTTATCCGTTCGAGAAATGGAGATGGCCGGTTTGAAGGTTGTTTTCGCAGATGGTGTTGTTAAGATCGAGGGAAATTCTGAGGTTATAGCAATCGGGATGCGTCGCGGGAAACTATACGTGATAGATTTCCATCTTAACGAAGCGTCGTGTACAGCGTTATATTCATGTGGACGAGTGCCAAAGAATCTCGAATTGTGGCATCGTAGATATGGACATCTCAGTGCGAAAAATCTTCAGGTATTAATCGGAAATGACATGGTTTGCGGATTAAATGCGAAAGTTTCACAATTGGGTGGCGATTTCGTGTGTGAGCCGTGTCTCATCGGGAAACAAACGCGTAAACCCTTTTCCGCGCGCGAGGGTCGACAATCGTCGCGAGTGCTCGAATTGATTCATTCGGACGTATGTGGCCCGGTTACGCCAGAAGGGCTAGAAGGCGAAAAGTATTTTGTTACTTTTGTCGACGACTGGAGTCGGTTTACGATGGTGTTTCTGATGCGGTCAAAGGAAGAAGTATTCGACAACTTCCGTAAGTATGAAGCGCTGGTAAACGCAAAGTTTGGTTCATGTATTTCTCGCCTGCGTTGTGATAATGGAGGAGAATACATCAGTCGCGAATTTAGGAGTTTTTGCGAGCGAAAAGGAATCCAGATCGAGTGGACAGTTCCCTACACTCCTGAACAAAACGGCGTGAGCGAGCGCATGAACAGAACTCTCGTCGAGAAAGTTCGATCCATGTTAGAGGACCGCAGCATCAGCAAAGTATTTTGGGGAGTTGCCATAGAGACGGCAGCGTTTTTGACCAACCGCAGTCCTGCCAGTGCGCTTGATCAGCGTAAGACACCGTTTGAAATGTGGGAGGGAAGAAAACCAAATGTCCGAAGCTTGCGAGCTTTTGGATCAACTGTGTTTGTCCACATTCCAAAGGAGCGAAGGAAGAAGCTAGACGCAAAATCCTGGAAAGGGGTTTTTGTAGGGTATGCTCGTAATGGTTATCGAGTATGGAACCCTAATCGCAAGGAGATCGTCGTAGCTCGAGATGTGGTCTTCCTAGAAGGTGAAACAACAACTATTTCGAAAGATAGTCCGAAGCCTAGCTGCAGTCCCGATGTGTTCCCGATTCGTAGAGTGCGATACGAATCCGAAAGTGAGTCCGAGGCAGAAAGTAACGACGAGGATGTTCCCGATGATTCAGGCGGCGTCTCGGAGGCATCAGGCGTTGTACATGATGCAGAGACAAACGATGCGGATGGGGATGAGACCTTCGACAGCTGTGCAGACAGAATTGATCCTGGAGAGGGTTCAGATGAAGCTGAAGACGAAATGGTCGAAGTTCGGAAATCGGAACGAGACCGAAAGCATCCCAGCTGGCAAGCGGACTATGACATGGGATATACTGGTTATGCCATGAATGCAACTGCATTTGTGGATAATCTTCCGAGCTCGCTGGTTGAGATGAGGAAACGTCCTGATTGGAATCTATGGGAAACAGCTATTCGCGAAGAAGTGGATTCTCTAGAGCGAAATGAAACGTGGACAATAGTGAAACTTCCTAAAGGGCGTGTACCTATCACATGCAAATGGCTTTTCAAAATAAAGCAAAACGAGGCAAATGGTGAGCAGCGTTACAAGGCGAGACTTGTGGCACGTGGATTCAGCCAGAAAGCAGGTTTTGACTATGGCGAAACCTATTCGCCAGTTGCGCGTCTTGATACTGTGCGAACAGTATTGAGTATCGCTAATGACCAAATGATGATAATTCATCAGATGGACGTCAAGACGGCCTTCCTAAATGGGCAACTGGAAGAGGAGATCTTTATGATTCCACCAGAAGGATTCGAGATAGGTAAGTATCTTGTATGTCGTCTTAACCGTTCTTTGTATGGTCTCAAGCAGGCATCGCGAGCTTGGAATACAAGATTCCATAGTTTCGTACAGCGTCTAGGATTTACCAGAAGCTTGAGTGATCCGTGTCTTTATGTGAAGGGTTCCAAAAGCAGCCAGGTTATCCTAGTTCTGTACGTGGACGACTTACTTGTTGTCGGTCGTCAGCTGAAGCAAATAGAAGCCGTCAAGAAATGTTTTTCGAAGGAATTCGAAATGACGGACATCGGAGAGGTACGCACATTTCTCGGTATGAGAATTGACCGAGACATTAAAGAGAGAATCCTTCGCATCAGCCAGAGGGGATTTCTAGAGAACCTGCTTCGTCGCTTCAACATGCTTGAGTGCAAACCAGCATCTACACCGATGGAGTGTCGCCTGCACTTAAAAAGAGGAGAAGAAGCTGAGCGTACTGAGAAACCTTACCGAGAGTTGGTTGGCTGTCTCACGTACGTAACTCTAACTTCAAGACCTGACCTATGTGCCGCGGTAAACTACATGAGTCAGTTTCAAAGCTGTCCAACGGAACTGCATTGGACACATGCCAAACGGATACTGCGGTACATTAAAGGAACGCTGGATTTGGCTTTGGTGTTTTCAGCGAAGGATCCGGCACCAGTACTGGAAGCATTTGCCGATGCAGATTGGGCGAACGATCTGGTGGATAGACGCTCTATCACTGGATACGTCTTCCGAGTATGCGGCGGTGCCGTCAGTTGGTTGACTAAGAAGCAGTCCACCATATCGTTGTCTTCGACGGAAGCGGAGCTCGTGGCCTTGAGCACCGCTGTTTGCCATGGAGTTTGGCTGGTTCGTTTACTGAAGGAGCTTTCCATGGAACCGGAGGGTCCGGTGGTCTACTACGAAGACAACCAGTCGACGATAAGGGTTGTCGAGGAGGAGCGAGATACAGCGCGCTTGAAGCATGTCGATGTTCGACATCGATTCATCCGTGAAGAGATTCAGCGGGGGCGTGTTGCTGTTCGTTATGTCCCGACCGGTGAACAAGTTGCAGACATGATGACCAAGGGCTTGTCATCCGGTTTGTTCCAGAAGCATCGAGCCAAACTGGGGTTGGCACCTTCCGGATATTGAGCGGGGGTGTTAGGATTGGCAATATCCTACACTTCGATCCTTTAACCCGACTCCATAAACCTGCAACCAACCGGACTTCAAACTGACAGAAGTGTGTGTCCGCGCTTTTCGTAGCGTCACGTTCTGTCTCTTTCTAACCTTTTTTTTGTATTCTGCTTTCGACTCATTAACCTAACTACGTGAAGTGTGAAATAAAAAGCTTGAACTAATATTCTAATTCTTTTCCATCAATCTTATTAGGCGAAAATTATGATACTAATAATTGATCAATGGATTACTGTTGCCATATAGAGGTGTTCCGTATGGTTGTGAAGCATATAATCCCTATATACTCGCACTTTTCTTGACCTGGAACCAATTATTTCACTTTTCATATAAATTGGATGAAAAAGAGCCTTCCGTTATGCAGTGAGTCATTGGAACGGATTAAACTCGTTATGTGGGGTTCCACTATACAAGAATTGAATGGACGCGTTATGAACATATTTTAACAACACTTAGAGAGAATAAAATTGAACTTATACACACATATACACACTACACATGTTCGCAAATAGATTAATGAAACTGCGGAGGTGGTAGGGGGCAGTCAACTTCAAATGTGCAATAGTGAGATTTTATTTTGTTTTCTTTTCTGTCCCTCCCCTTACCCAAACAATATTCTGATAGTGCTTAAATGTGATTGGTTTTTATTTAAATATTTTAGCGCACGCACACGTGCGGCTCATTATTGAACTTGTGTGTGTGCGAGCGTGTAGAAAGGGGAGTTAATCCCATCGCGAAAACACACATTTATCGCAATATCCATGCAATGTTTCTCAAAAGTGTTCATATCGCCAATTTTCGACTCGTCCGAATTGTAAAGGGAGAGTGGTAGTTCGTTGCGCCCCGCTCTCTTAAACAATGCTTTTATACCAATCAGCCGTGTATCGATTTACACTGCGCCTATTTTTTTTATAGAGACTTTGAGCCGATTGGCCTCATTCGCCTCTCCATGCCCCTGTTCCTATTGCTTATCTATGCTTCCAATCTATGCTATTGTCCGTTTATTCATCAAATCATAAACTTTATTCTGTCTTTTTTTTAATTTTATTAGGGAAAAAGTTAGTTTATAGTAACACAGCGGGATACACTGTCCTTTTCCGTTTGTGCGTTTTTCCTTGTATCTTCTTCTTCTTCTCAAACACAAAATCAAACACAGGAACGAAAGAGACGGTAGTAAAAATACAGTTGCTGCAATAGACAAAAAACTTTTGTGTTTAGGCGTGTGTGCGGCCTTGTGTGAAGATACAAAAGGCCAAAGGATAAACAGAACTTGCGAAAACGAACGAAGAAAAAGGAGCCATAACAAGTAGGCTATTATATTTGGGCCATATTTGGACTAGCATTATTTGGCCTATTATAGTGAAACACAATTTAGTGGTTAAATTATTTATTGTATATAACATACATACAAGAGCGATACATCAATTATCGCGATTTTCCAACTTTTCGATACCATTTTTCTAGTACGTCTTCTTTGCCTCAAAATAGGCCTCAGTTTCAGCGATTAGAATTAGTTTGATATATGAGAACAGGAAATAGTCGCTGAGAGCCAGGTCTGGAGCATACTGGAGCAGGTCTGGGGGGTGGAGAAGCATAGATCACCCAAATCATGTATTTTGTTTTCACTAATTTGTGACTCAATGCGAGCGTCCACACGCGAGGTCCAAAACAGCCGGAGTCATAGAAAATTATAAAAAGACATAAAACATTTCTTAACCAAGCAATTGTGTTGCTCCAAATGTATTTTTGTTATCAAATATCAATAATTTATTAACGCGCGAACATCATTTTGCCATCCTCACTCTTTGCAGCTATTATTTGAAGTTGTCATTAAATACACTTGACGGTGGTTATTGTGGTACGTCGGTGTGGTGTTTTCCAATTTAAGTGTTTTTTGTTGTTGTGGGTTTTAGCCGTTATGGTTATTTTTAGCGTTGGAAAATTAGTTCACCGACTTTGTGCGCACCCGGGATGGAGGAGTATAATCGGCCGAGGAGGGAGGGATGTTCGAGGGGTTGAGGTCGAAGTGCTTCAAATGACGGAAAAAGCGAGACCACGAGTGCTATGTTGTTCGCGCGTGCAAGATGCTTCCCTGCTTTGTTGTTTGCTGGACAGATGTTTTGAACTCAATATTCGGGTATATTTTCTTTCCTCTTACCTTTCTTTATTTTGTTGTGGTTGTGCATTTTCACGGTATTAAAAAAAGTCACGAGTAAAGGGCTACAGCTCGAGTGAAATTGAAAGTGAAAGTTTTTCTGCAATATTTCATTAAATATTAATCAGAACATGGCTTATGGTACATCAGAACAATGGAAATTAAATTCCCTACCTGTGCAGTTTATAAAACATGTTACAATAATGAATTAAATGCATTTCCTTGTGATTCCCCGCTTTGTTCAAGGTGGACCAGTGGCTCACGCATACCAATGTGTTTGCTCCACCCCCTTTTTCGGATTGCTTATAGAAATGATGAGGCTGTTCACATTTGCTTTATGTACACATTCGCATGCTGTTTATTGAATAATATCCCTCTCCCTTCCCACATGTGTTTTGGCATACTCCTGCTGTGTAGACGGCAGAACGCTTTCCCCCTTCCAAATTTACCGTTCTTCCTCCTCTCGTTCTTCCTTCCTCCTACTGCGCTCGGGGTACCATCCGTGCTGCGCGTGTTCAGCTGGCTTCAGTTTCGTGATGACGTCATGAACAGGAGCTGCGCGTGTTGAACCGGCTTCTGTTAAGTAATGACGTCCTCACCGGGGGCTGAATGAAGCAATAATGAATGTAAGTAGTATGTATTACTATGGAGAGTTTAGCGCAGAGGATTAGATCAACACTTACCTTAATATTTTAAAATTGGAAAACGTTTTCTTTCCGTCGCTCACTTTGAAGATTGTTGACGAGGCTAGCAGGTAGTCGTTGATAAATAGCGCACACACCTGTAACTTTTTAGACGCCAAGGGTTAGTTGAATGTACCTGCACAAGCACACAGCAAGAAACTAACATCAACAATTTGCTAGGATAAATCATTCCATAACTGAGGGAGAAGGAACACGGCACAAAACGTAAATGAGCAAAGTACGTCGCACAAGAAATCGCACCTCACTTCACTTCCACAGGGAAAGTTCGACAGGGAGAGAAAAGACATGCTCTCTCATTTTTGCACACAGGAAAGTTTTCCAAAAGATTTTTTTTTTGCTGGTTGGGTATTCGGTTCGGCTCGGTAAACATCGGGTGGACGCCAGAACGCAAAGGTGCAGACTTTTCATGATTTTGTATGACTTCGGCTATTTTGGACCACACGTGTAGACGCGGACAACGTCTAGGCACATGACGGTTTATTACAGAGACGGTTCCAACGCCCTTTGTCGAGTTTTTCCAGGCAGCCTGCCATCTCCTTAGAAAGCTCTACTGCACCGCTCTCCTTGCTTGATGGGTGGTTATTTCCTGTGCCCGTACGTTCTGGAAGCTCTCCATGTCTTCAGACAGGGTCAGACATACAGGCATCATGCTTGCGATCACACAAATAGCGTAGTATGAAATCGTCCTGTAGGCACTGGTAACACGTATAGCCAATCGTCTGTGGACTCTAACAGAGCTCTGGTATTGCTTTTGCCCTGAGATCTGCGCCCAAACTGGCGCTCCGTATCTCAGTGCAGAAATAGCTATATAGGCGTCGAGTCGTCTTGTGCAGCTAGCTGGACCATCTATATTAGGCATGAATGAGACGAGCGAGTTGACTATCTTCACTGTCTTGTTGTAAGCGTGTCTAATACGCTCATGAAATTTTAACCGATCATCAATGATGACTCGAAATTTTTAAAATGCCGGACCTATTCTATGCAGACTTCCCCTACAACAATCTCTACTTTTTTGATGTGTTGTTGAATGTGTATCAGTATGAACTTTGTTTTCGGATTAGCTATATCGCACCCACCATTTCCGTGGTTATTAGCCTACCTCTTCGACAAACTCTCCGGTGACTGTTAGCACTGTGTCATCAGCGAATCCTATAAGCTACCTCCAGTAAGTAGCTCAAGCAGTGCTGCAAAATGTTAATGTCATAAAATATCTGACTGAACCAAAATCCATGTCAACGTCACGTACTCAATTGTGAGGGATAATCAGAGGTGCTACTCAAAACGATTAGTGTATATTAGGCATGTGTAAAATGAACGAGAATCGCACCGTTCGAACAGTTCGGTAAAGTGCACGAACGAACGAGGTTCTTAACAAAAAGAACGACCAGGACTTTTGGAAGAAACTGACTACACCGAACGCGTTCGAACGTTCCGTTCAGTGTTCGACGGCACACATAAATGTGGTAATAAAACGTGCAAAATCATATTGCTTTCTCGCTCTTTCTCGCACCGTGCGAACGGGTCGTCAGAGATCAAAATGTACCCTGTTGGTGTTGAAATCGTACCCATACAACTCAATTCCTCGAACGCCGTCGAATTTGTCCAGCAGTGTTCGATACGTGTGCTGTTGGTGTGGAAATCGTATCTATACGACTGAATTCATCGAACGCATTCGAACTGGTGTTCGATCTGTGTTCTGTTGGTGTATAAATCGTACCTACACAACTGAATTCATCGAACGCGTTCGAACTGGTGTTCGATCTGTGTTCTGTTGGTATGGAAATTATACCTATACAATTCAATAGATCGAGCCCGTTCAAACGGATTAGGCATTGTTCGCGAATGAACTGAACTGAATTCGTCAAATATGGATCATCATGTTGATCCATAATTAAGTAGTTTTTTTTTAAATAAAATCCTTGAGTGTGTATAAGGCATGGGGTACAATATATGCAGGAGACATTTTTGCTCATATTAGTTTTTTACATGCTAGTTTTTGGTCGGTTGCGATGGATTGTGTTGACCAGACAGCCGAGTGTTTAATGTTTTTAAATGATTGGTTTCAACCGCAGAATGAGTACTTCTTTGGCTACAGTATGCGTCTATGGTGGGTAAATGAAAAAGATAACGAGCGTTCTTTGTGAATAAAAACCTCATGAAACAAAGAACGAAAGAATCGTCGTTCGCGTTCGGTTCTTTTTGGTGAGCGAACTAGTTCGTTCGCGTTCGGTGAAAATAATCGTTTTGTCCATGCCTAGTGTATATGCATGCTTCATAACTTTTATGTGACCAACGCTCGGCCAGTCACTATGTCATGACTTTTTTTACAGTGATCAGTTCTGCAAAATGTCACTGACATAGTTATTACAAATTCCGTCTGAAACAAAATAAAGTCAGCATCACGAGCTCTACAGTGGGGTCATCAATCAATTATGGAACGCAAAAATTGCAAGAGTTTCGGCCACATTTTCGATGTATATATAAAATTAAGACTAATGATGAACTTTGACGATAAAACGGCAGACTGCATCAACTCCATCGCCAATTTGTTTGAAACAAATTGGATTTGTTATGAGTTGGATTGGTATAACACCTATTTACAGCGTTACAGTTGATTCTCGTGCCATTTTTTTCCAATCGCATGTCTTCACTTGGGAATCGCATGATACTATTCATATTCACACGCCAAATATATTTCAAGAATGTCGTGATTATCACCGACAGAAAATGTTGTGAACAAGTGAGTGATCAAGAGTTGGGTGCTAAACAAAATATCATCAAGAATGTGATTGGTCCTCCAACTGTTTGAGTCTTACCTCTGATCATCTCACGTACACAGAGCTGATTTGAGCTTCGTTTCAGTCATGAGTGTTGGTGACTGAAATAGAGGCATTTGGCAGCACCATAAATAGTCATGATGATCCTTGTGACGGCATTAAGCTTACCTTTTCAGAGAGTTAGAGTGTCGCGGTTGACTCAAGCGCTCGCAAGTCGTGTTCGGCATGTCATAAGTTATGACTCATAACGCTCTTTCATTTAGTATTAGCAATGAGCATCAAGCTACCACGCATATATTCATTGTTTTCGTTGGTGAATATCCCGTGATGCTTACGGCATTTTGCAGCACTGAGCTCAGTGCTCTTTTAATATTTTCTCCCCATGAACATAATATTGTCAAATTAAAACCTATTTTTGATCAAACACATTGAATTTAATAGACAAATAGTATACCCTCGATTGATGTGGGTCGCGGTATATGTATGCATTTTCTAAGCCAAGTGGTACGCGATCCTAAAAAGGTTGGAGAGCACTGGTTTTAATTCTAAATTTTCGGGCATTTTAGGGGAGAGCACTACAGGAGTGTCTCTCTTTCTGTCTCCCCGCGAAATTAGGAGGAAAAATTCGTTGCACGGGAAAATCGGCCAACGCGCGCGTGCTCGGCGCAGCTCAGTAGCAGAACAGTAGCGACACTGGTTGGATCGTGTTGTCGCCGTATATTTGAAACACACACACGGTGGTATTGTGAGTATTCCGTCGCGCAGTTTCCCGTCTACTCCCTGCTCATTTGTGCACTCTGGGTAAGTGTGTGGCAGTGACTCCCTGGGGAGTTTTCGGGGATAGTCCTACATCAGTGCTGACTTGCCATTCTTGCAGAGATCGTGCCAGCGTTCCAGCGTTCATTTGAGTTGCACAACCAGCAGCTTGGGTGAGATATCCTACCAGACAGATCCCCCACAACAGCCAGGTAAGCGTTTTATCCATCCTGGAGCCAAGCAGCAATCAACATTCAATCCACCGGCCCCCTCAACCACGTATGTGTGTGTAATTGTGTGTGGGAGGAAAGAAGGAGACGGAAATGTCTAATCAAAATGTCGTGTGAATTTCTGCTCCTATCCCTTTCGACACGCACACGGTCCTATAAATAGATGATAAGGGAGGGGAGATAACTTCGTAAATTGTTTCAGAGTGGCGCGCATGAATCAACAGTTCGGGTGGGGACTACCACCAACTTCTTCCTGCACCACCAAGAACATTCTGATGATGGGATAAGATTTTTTCTTCAAAAAGTCGTGTGTGAGTGCGTGTGCGTGCGAAAAAGCATTGCGGAAGTGCGCACGGTGCATTTGCGGTGTGCCCTTTTCTCGTAGTAATGGTGGTGTTTGGCCCCAGTGTGCAGGAGACACACCGTGCCCTGTGTGCATGGCAGAGCATTTGAACGGAAGGCTATAAATAGGCGCACATCAGCCCCGTGCACCTAGTGCGAGAGGCGAATCGTCATCAACCGTCGTGTTTCCTGTCCTGCATATGCCGATAGCTGAGACGCGAG